>NW_019101557.1:0-283247 GCF_001856785.1 Myzus persicae | reverse complement strand
TTTTTTTTTTTTTTTTTTTTCATTAACGAGTAGTTAACTTTAAAACGAATTGTAAGTTGTAACGGATGTGTAACGACACCGTTAAACAAAAACCACAAACAAATGTGTATAGGTGCCTACTTATAGCGCCTACTTAATAATGCTTACTTAACCTAGTCATCCGGATAGTGTTCGTTAGTGTTGCACTATTATATAGATCAGTGGTTCTCAACCTTTTTGAGTTCGCGACCCCCTATAAAGTCGCCAAGATGTACAACGACCCTTTTACAATGTAAGCATTACAAAATCGAACCAACTGTTATTGTATTTATTTGTGTATATATCTTACAAAAAAGGGTATATTATGTACACTTCAATGAACGTTTTTATCGACTATCGGACTATCCAAAAAAATATATATGAATTATAACGCTCACTATTAATTATAAGATTCTAAGCGAAACAATTTTTTTTTGCCACATGGATTGACGACTCTAAAATAATTGTTGGCGACCCACCGGTTGAGAATCGCTGATATAGATGACATAGTTCAGTAGTTGTATGCAAACACCATCTAGCGCACTACATAATGACTTAGACAAACTAAGCAAATTACTATTCTACTAGTATCCAATTGTGTTCTAAGTTTATGTTTATGGTTTTTTATTTTTTAATGGTAAGTGACTTGGTTACTAGGTGTTATTATATTTTTGATTATGATTTTGATTATGGTCGTTTGGTAATAGTAATCCGGATAGTGGTTATTAGTGTCGCGCTAAGATGACACAGTTCAGTAGTTCTATGCAAACACCATCTAGCACACTATATAATGACTAAAACGAACTAAGCTGATGACTATTATACAATTATGTTCTAAGTATATGTTTATGATTTTTTTTTTTTTTTTATAGTAAGTCACCTGTAACCAGGTCGTTTGGTAATAGTAAATTCGTCAATGAGTGGAACATATTTTAACTCGATACCGCTCATGGGTTGAAAAAAAAATGTATCCAATAACTCCGGTATTTTTAAAAAGCCTGATATTGTAATAATTGTTAATTCGTTACTATCATCATTATAAAAAAAGTTTGTATTTTATTGTACTTGATAGATATGTAATAACAATGTTTGATGTAAAATTATTATTTGGCTTAAAATTCTATTATTATATTGCATTTGTTTGAATTAATAATTATATAAAATAATTTATTTCACAATAACGATTGTAGCACTTTAAAATATGAAATTCAAAAAAGTCTCAATCTCAATCCTTTATTAACCCTTAGGAAAATTTCATTTTTTTTCAAAGATAACAAATTATTCGATACCTTGTTCTCCTCTTTTAAAACGTATTTTAGTCCACACACTTCTAAAATATGATGTGCCAATCATTTCATATCAGAACCCACCGGACTAATTATGGTAAAAATAATATCAATTTGAGAAAATAAATATGTTGGGAAACGAGCACAGATTGGACTTTATCCATTTGTAATAATTAAACATTCGGGAATTTTGTTAGTCAACCAGCTACTTAATATTTTGTAACAATGTAATTCGTGTTCAGTTTTCATGTGATATTATGTGACTAAAATAACTTAAGTTATGATATTGTAAACTTAATTATATCGCATGTATCTAAATTTTCTTAGACATGCAGTACTTGATAAAATACATATTATTAGAACTGCTAACGGGCTCCAGTTAAAATAATAATTCAAAGGCCACTAGAAACTTTCACTGAATCACCTACAATACGACTTTACACAACAGGTTTTTCAAGCTTCAGTACAGAACTTTTCTGTTATCTCAACATTGTTCATACGGTATTAATTATTTACTGATATATTACGTACGTATATCGTAATAATATTAGTTATATTGTTATATTTATGAGTTATTTATTTTTAGAAAAACGAAACAAAATCTTTGACTAGGTAAGCATAATAGTTGTTTGTTGTCGACGGTATTTTCAACAATTTCAGAGAACATGAAAGCAAAATTTCACTTTACTGGACATTTAAAACATTTTCGATTATACGGAAACTAATATATACGTACTCGTATGTACATAATATTGTATTTTCGAAGATTCATCTCGATTGTACGTCATCGCGGTATAATAAGACGACACTTGATACCGTTTCCGGTTGAACGGTTCGGAGTTGTAACAGCTGCATTTTAGGATTATGTATCGTCGAAACGATCTGAGCGTATCGAATACACAACGGAAATTGGTTTGTTTGACTTTGTTCTGTTTATGATGTCCGTAAAAGCTGTGCTTTATATTATATCTAACGCGTTTCTGAATGGGGCAAAAAATATAACGGCAAGTCTGCCGTTACTAGGTAGATGGTCACTTATACTTACTCCGGTGACCGCGAACTTAAGAGCGCATATTTTTATCATTTTTATTATTATCGGTTTTGAAATTTTTAAATTATCGAGTTTAATTGTGTATTGAAGGCACCGAAATCGTTTATTAGGGTTAGGGAGGGGGGTCAGGTTTTTGATGCTGTATATATTCGGAAAAAAAATTTAAACAAACGTTTATGTGTTAATAACCGTTATGGTTGCCTTTGATAGTATATTTTGGGTAGTACGAATGCGATATTAAATACTTATACGATATGTAATTATGTTGTGATATCAACAATCGTAATTAATATCTTAAGATCAGCAATCGTATCTAGATACTGGTAACCAATGGATGAGTACAACGAAGATATAAGGTGGTCAAACGTATGCTCGGAAACCAAAAAACTGAGAAATTTTGATTTTTAATTCATTAAGGGCGTCTGAGCTGGTGTGTTTTTAGTACAAAAAGCCGACTTACAAGAAAATATCTCACGCCCAATAGAATTATAATTATAAATAAATTCCGTTATTTTTTCTTTTTTTAATTTAAAATAGAATACAACATTTCGCAGGTCAGATCAAAGACCGATTTAAAAAAAATATAAGTATAGAACCTAAACTATACATTTAAGTAATACACAATATTTATTATCTTTCAAACGCACTTTTCCAGCGCTACATTAAGTAAAATTAAATTCAAGTTTTAGACTCTTATTTTAAAGTTATTTTAAGAAAATGTGTATTTTAAAAATAACTGTCTATAATTTATTGTATATCCTGTTATTATTAAAATAAAAAACTTATTGAAAAATCGAACTAACCTCGTAAAATGTATACAAAATTATACGCCACGTAAAGATTACAAAATAAAAATGTATTCTGCTTTGACAGAATGTTTTATTAGAATATTTTATTCTATTAGAAAATCGTTCGGGGCATATGGGTTTCGGGGGGTTTGATATTTTTAGAGATTTCAGGGTCTCAAAATGTGCGTAGAAGTATTATGCACGTCGTCAGCTTATCATCTACTAAATAACTTCAATTAATTTGCGAGCAGCGTATCGAGACAATTCCTAGCGTACCCAGCTGAATTGGGATAAATAATACACGGTGACGTATGTTGCTCCAGCTCAAACCTTTCGACCACACTACTATCCAATTAGAAAGCTACCTTTGTAATTACACCTCAGACCCGACGACGACCCTCAAAACTTCGGGTCGTCGTAATCCGACGATCAAGCCCAATATCGGAGATTTCAGTGAATTTCAGCGGTGAATGGTTTCGTTCGGAAGGGCAGGCGAGAGAGGCGTGTAACCACCCCCTCCCCTATCCTTAATTGTCGTGCCCATATCAATGTTTAAAATATATTTTTGTCCCCTCCGTTAATGTATATGAATATTACGATGTGCGACACAAAAATATATTAAACGTATGCACGTAATTCCATTACCTAGGTATATACCACAATTCGAGCTGCCGGTATATGTGTGCATAGATGTATTAACGTTGTTGGTAAAATCGAATTGCCTCGCTGCTAATTGGTCGTTCGTTATCGATGAAAAATGTCGCTTGGCGTGTGTTTATCGGATTACGTTTTGATTTTGTTAAAATTAAGCACCCACCCGTGTATAGGTGCAGTATTACACATTATATACTGGGCGATTTCGGTTTATTTACGTCATCGCGTTGTTTTTGATACACAACACACGCACCGACGGAATGTGTTTGCCGTGTAAAACAACAGCAGCAGCAGCAGCAGCAGCAGCAGCAGCTTTCGTGGACATTTCGGTGATGTGTGTTTCTGGCGGCGGTCGAGGTCGGGTGAGGGACCGGGAAGGGATCAGCGTCGGGCGTGGTCTCGTCGGGGCCACGTGCTTCTGTTTGTTTGGCAGGATTAAAATTTAATATTTTCCGTGAAAACTCGAAAATTAATAACATCTAGCTATCGAAAATAATTAATAAAATAATTACACTCTTGTCGCATTTCACCGAACACGGTGTCGCATACGCCGTAACTATATACTCGTATATACATGCACAATGCATAGGTATACATACATAGGTATCCCGGTTTATATGCGTTGTAACAACTCATAGCGATAAATAGTGTGTAATATAATTATTTTGCATGCGTAGTGCGCGCAACGCCAATGACGACGGAATTAATTTCAACGTTTTATTACATCCGCTGCACGGTAGGGATGAAATACGTATTATTATTTTCGAAAATTGGAATATCAGTAGGGTTGTGCTCGTTTTCAACGATCGAACGGACATTAAACCTCACGCACTGGCCTTGGACGTGAGAACTCTGTCGTTTTTGTTGTTTTAAATATTTTTATATTTAAACCGTTGTATGCGAACTGTAAATCATACTTTTTCGTTTAAGACAGAAAAATAAAGAATAACGTATCCACTTACTCGATCTTGTGCGCTACAGTGAACAGGTGTCAGGTGTACCAAGTGGCTAATATCAAAAACTAATTTGTGTTCTTCAAATAATTTTACGTGACCCACCCCCCCTCCACATACTATGTTATACCAACCGATCCAATGTACTATCTTCCTCCTGTCAACACCCACACACCCGTATTTATGGGATTGCCTGAGAAACACTTGGATCCCATAATGTTACACCCACCGGGTGTACTTACAAATTTGGAATGCACCAAAACGCCAATGAATTAGTTTCAAAATTCGATGACATCCACATGTTGGATTAAAATACGTATCATTTTTGATATAATTGGAATATTAGTAGGGTTATTGTGTTCGTTTTCAACAATCAAACAGACATTAAGCCTCACGAAATAGCGTTGGAAGTAAGAACTCGGTCGTTTTTGCTGTTTTAAATATTTTTATGTCGAAACAATTTCATGCGAACTGTGAATTATACTTTTTATTAAAAATAGAAAAATAAAGAATAACGCGTACTCACTCTTCTTTATACGTTGGTGTAAATAGATATTTCTATGCAAATCGGAGCAAGCACACCATGCGCGTCGAGTGTGATTAAACGAATTGTATCATCAGTTCATACATTTAATTTTTGTGTTGATTTTTGGTCAACAGTCGACGGTTTCTATCACCTGCACTCCCCCACTTGCCACCACAGCCTTCTCTGTACCATGTTTCTTGTTTACACAACTGATAAGAGATTCGTTAGACACCTTGTCACATCAAGTTAATGGCAGTTTACTCAAACTATTAGTCTTTGCTACGATGTAGCAGTTCCTCTCAACGCGTGCTATTCATACCCGGAAGTTGGTTTTACTGTGTATTATACTATCATACGCAGAGCTGGTCCAGTCTCGTTAGTACTCATCCTTAAAATACCACTCATGGCGAGCTGCATATGCGTAATGCAGGTTGATTTGCGTCACATTTTTCTGCATTTAAAAAAGAATTGATTGGAATTCCCATTTTCGGAATAAAACTTCTAGTTCGAATAAAAAATTCAATGACATTTTCGAAAAAGTCTTCTGCTTCAAAATGTGTGGAAAAGTGGTGGTCGACAGTTATTGAAAGAAATATGTTTGTATTGCTACACCATACTTCTTAAATTACATACAGGTCAAAGTATTTTAAAAATATGATATTTTAGTGTACACATAAAAATCCAAAAATCATACTTTGAGTGCAAAAACTACTAAATAAATAAATGGGGAGGTTATATTTTTATTGGAAAATCAATACCTACTTTTAAAACATTTTTAAAATTGCATTTACCTTACACTTTTTATTTTTATTTTTTTATCTCAAAATTATTGACTTCAATGACTATTAGTAACAATGTAATATAATGTAGTTCACTGTTAACTTGAGACATTTATTTTTTGTCAAAGCTTTCACATAAAAATTAAATTGAACCTTGATATCAGGCAGGACTCAAATTTAAAAAAAGTATTTACAGAATTCTTATGTCTGATGATAATATAATAAGATTCCTTTCGTTTATACTTCACAACTGTTCTAAGTATTAATATATATTATTATAAAGGTTGACAATATAACTCAAGTTTAAATATGTGCAATAATGTAATTTGATACGAATAATTTGAATTGTTAAACATATTATTCATATGCGGAAAATAATATTGTTATATTATTTTAATTACATAAAAAACTAAAAGTAGAACAATTGATTTAATAACATACTCTGATGAATCGCCATAACGTAAAATTGTTTTTAATTAAAAAATACGTAGAACCATAAGAACAGGTATCAACAAACAATACAAACAATGTATGTTATATACAATAATGTATTTTTATTATTATTACTATTATTATGATGGTATTTTTGTATTAAAATATTTTAATCGACTAATAAAGAGAAATACGCATAAAATAAAACGGACAGGATTAAAAAATACATACCTAAATAGTATATAGTATTTTTTCGATTAGATAAAATGATTTTTTTATTTACGGCGGTAAAAAGAAGAAGTATTTAGTGTACATTGGTGAGTAGAATTATTCATTTGATTTGGTTTTATTTCTCATTAAATCATATTTTCAATTTATTTTTATTGAATTATTATTTTTTTTTTTTAATGTGTTTTAATATTCAATCAATGTCAGTTTTATAAAACCCTGGAAACAGTGAAGCTAACTACAATAATAAATACATATGATTTGCGTTTGGATTTAGGTCATAGTGCAGAAATAAAATATATTTCTTTATTGTTAGTTTCATCCGGATAACTTTGCAGTCCTTTGTGTTAGAAAACATATACATATGATGTTCAACGGAAATAATTATTTTTCATACGGGACAGGTATATTAATATCGAAATATTGTTCATTGTTCGGGCTTTTGAAGATATACAGTGTATTTTATCATATATTTTTCTTTTATTGCGTTTAAAAAAAAGTAAAAAAAAAATGTCATTTTTTATTTTATTCTTATAAAAATATTGAGTAATACACAAAGATATTATAATGAACGTATGACGTCATTTGACAATAGTAAAAACTATAATATGAATCAATATCTAGAAATACCTCATCACGTTGTCCAAAATAATTCATGATTTAGTGCAATAACTTTAATATTATAATATATTTATAAAAAAAAATAATAATGACAGAATAATGTGTAAAGGTGAATAATCTATAAAATGAAAATCAGATGATCACTTGAGAACGACTGGCCGATTTGGCTCATTTAAAAAATGTTTATAGTGTTCCAAATGATATTTTTACGGAATGAAAAATTGAATGAAAAATTGGAAAAGTTGTCCGGAAAACTACTACTTCCTTAATATTATAACAATATAGTAATAGTAGCGAATCATTAGAAATTAGTACTTTTTCCCCTTTATAAACACTTGCCACATGTTACATGTTATACAATTATGATATAACTGATCAGATAAAATAATTTTAAATTATAATTTTGATACTTCGTCAATATATATTTAACCCGTTTTGGTTTATTCGAAGTTATAGCCCAAAAAACAGCTGACCGTTTTCAATAAAAATGTACACCAATAAATTTCTTAAGAAATGCAGGGTGGTGAAATATATTTTTTTTCCCCAAATAGGAAGCTAGAAAGTCTTAGTGCTCACACATTGGTTATATTATATTATTACTATTGTTATAATAGTAAATTAGTAGAAATACTTCATATATTTTTTTTCTATAAATATATTTATAATATAAAACTAAACTTTGGCAACGCCTCTACAGGACACTTAGAAAGATAGTTAGAAAATAATATATAATCATAGTTCATAGATTAAAATATATTTAAAATTTGTTTAAACATTTTTAAAGAGAAAATTTTGATCGTAAAATCATCTATTTAAGTTATAATATAACATAACTATATTATAGTTAATGTTTTAACATTTTTTTTTTTTGAAATCTTATTATTTTTGTTGAATATGGTTTATCCAGTTGAAAAAAAAAACATTTAAAATTCAAAAAGTATAAACTTTTTTAAACATTTTATGAAAATTGTTAAAATTATACTTGTTAAAATACAAATATTTTTTTTGAAAATTTGTACTTTCCGAAGGAATGAGTTATTAAAAAAAAGTTATCTAATTTAAAAATTTATTTTAAAAATCATAAAAAAATAAACCACTTGACTGATAAATTTTCTTACAATCAAAAACCAAATTTTGTTTATTTTTAAATTTTCAAAAGATTAAATTTTTTTTATTTTCAGTATAAAAAAATAATAAAATGTTTTATACAGCCTAGGTGAGCTTCTGTTAATAATATAAAAATAAATAAATTAATGTGAACAAAAGTTATTTCATTTGTCATGTCTTCCTGTTTTACACAGTAGAATAGATTTTCTGGTGAATAATAGACATTAATCAATATACCTATAATAATATTTCAGGTATAATGTGTCCGAGACACAATCCGAGTCTTAATGATAATAATTGTTAATAAACATAAAAAATAAAAATGTACAATTTTTTTTTACTCACAGATTCTTGGATCATGTTCAGAGTGTTTGAAGCGTATTCATTTTGCGATTGCATTATCAAGTTCATCATACTTTCTCTGATCTCCGATACGATTCCAGATCCCGTCGTGGTGTTTTCGAGCAATACAGCGGATCCCAATAACAGGACAAAAAACGAAAACAAATGCACACCAGCGTTCTGAAAGAGAAAAAAAAAGTTACTATAACTTCCATACGTATAGTAAGTCTTTATTATATTTTCATATTACATTTTGTATGAAATATTATTATCAATTCACGCGTATATTTTATCGTCAGTTTCATAATGCCCATTTTCTAAAAAAACTTGTTTTATTCTTTTTTTCTCTGTGTAACACGGCGTATCGTATAGGCAAACGGGGTACATGAATGTGCTGTACATGAGTACAAAGTAGTGTAATAATAATAATAATAATAATAATAATAATAATAATATGGTCACCGCAGTTCTAAATTGTTTATTTCGTAATGGAAATAATAAAACACATTCACGTTAAAGTCGTAAAACGCTATACGTTGATTTCAATTTTAATCGGTACTTCATCGTTTTCACTTGATCTTACATGCGTTTTCAGTGTACTTATTATAGTGCTATTCACTAAAATCGTGATCATTTCAAATCGACTACTGAAATTGATATACCTAACAGTTAATCACAGAGGAAAAGATTATAATTTAATAAACGATATAATGTCCACACCATCGATATATTTTTCCATCAATATAAATCCAATAAAAAAATATTATATCCATTTAAATAAAGCACTGTGCTATAAGTTACACAATTTGACTTTATAAGTGTTTTGCCTATTGTTATGCTTAAATGATACATTCTATCTATTCAAATTATGATTTTTGGAAGTTTTCAATACACTCAAAGACAAGGTTTTAAAATTCTTGTTTTTTTGTTAAAATTTACTGTATGATGCTGTGACAATACAAACTTCTGTTTTTCAATAAAGAACCAAATTTTTCACTTACTAAGCACATATTTTGTTTGATGTATTTAAATCAAAAATAGAGATAGTAGTTTTTGAGTCATTTAACTTTGGTGTACTTAAGACAATTAATGTCGATGGTAATATTTGAAAAATTAATTAATAATGTTCCATCAATATAAATAATTTGTAAAAATGGAACAAGTATAGTAAATACTACATACAATATTTCTAAAATGTGTGTAAAAAAAATGTTTAAGGATTATTTTACTTAGCGTAACATTTTAATAACTCAGAAACTACATCAAAATATACACTTAAATCACCCGTCTAGTTTCGCTGGCTTTACTATAAATAATTTACAGTAAATAAAAGTAGTTGTCACTATTGAAAAATAGAATTTTATATCACCACATGACATTCTCTAAATAGTACAAAAAATATCAGAAATTTGAAAATGTAGTCTTTGGGTATAATTGAAAATTCTAAAAATCAGAATTTGAATAAATGTACTATTAAAGAGACAATATGGGGAAGAGTATGCTTAAAAAAACGCACTGTACATTAATTATTTCAAACAAATCGAACAAAACAAAATTCATTTTACTTTTTTGCTGTCTAATTGTAATTTGTATAGGTTCCATCGTTCATGATAAAAATATGATTAAATAAAACAAATTAAAATATTTTTTTTCTCACTGTGATAATATTATGCTGTTGGTAGAATATTTTATCGGCAAGCAAAACAGGTGAGCACCTCCTCCACATTTCGGTAATGTGTTTCACTCTATATTATGTATAATTCACATGACGGAAATCCGTCGTCAGATGGTTGCACTTAGTGTCATCTCGCCCCCGAGGTCATGATCGATCGACACGGTTTTCGATACATCCGCATGTCATTGCACACGTCAGCACATGTCAAGTTAATAACAGCTTAGGGCTGGTTTTAAGGGGCTGGGGAGAGGCAACTGCAATTACCCGGCGGTGTCATGGTAGATAAAATGATTAAGACAAAAACATTATTTTTCTTATAAAATGTTATTATGTAAAGAAATACATAATCTCAAATATTACTTAAAAATGTATCTATTTATTTTTAAACTGATTGAACATTAATTTTATAATTTTAAATCCGTAAATTGAATTGATGCAACTGGCTGATGAACAACTATTGTTATAATATTAATAACCGATGGTCATCTTATTTTTTCGATGTTCACTGTCAATTCAGAACAAATAATATATTCGATGATCTAATCGTCGTCAGTGTCGTGGATAATCGAAAAAAGTCAATTTTTTAACAATAATTGTCAACCGCGACTGTTTGGGATTCCATTAAAATGTGTAGACATATTATTATATTATTTATATTAAACGATATATTAAATATATTATATAAATGTTGTTATATAAATGTTGTTATATGTTACAAATTGTAATATTTAGAGACCAGCTGCCATTTTAATGCAATACTTTTCATCAAGCTTTGTACGTTTAAATTGAACATACCAACATCAAATGAATCCCTAGTGGACTGAAAACTGGAAAAATAATGTACCATTTTGTGAATTATTTATAATTATTTAATATTACAGTTTGCAAAATATATATCGTAATATTTAATATCGAAAAGTAAAGAGCGGTGCAAATCAACTACATTTTAAATTAGTGTAAATTCGTACAATATTATTACATTAAAAAACACCTTCAACATTAATTGAATATAAACAATAATTAATAAACGCGGCAGTACAACAATTGTGAGCCATTAAACATTTTATTTGGTAAATTTAAAATAAATAAAATAAAAAGCCTAAAAGAGTTGAAATTGAATTAATGGAAGGAGAGCTATTTATGTAAAGTTTATTTAATTATGATTATTACTATTATGTTATTATACTGTATAGAGTATATTGGCATTTAAAGGACTAAGGGGACATCCATAGGTACTGACTCCAATTTGGGTGATTTTATAGGTCTTTAAACAAATAAGGTTTAAGTACTGATTTAACCGATTCTTTATACTACCATTATGAACGATAAAAATGTAATGATACAATTAATTTAAATAAGTTAAATGTGAATTGGCTTCAAGAATTTGATATACAGGTGGCAAGGAAAATTTTGAAATACGGCCTAAAATGGTTATTCATGTTATCTATAAATATAAAAGAAATTTTCCTGACTGACTGACCGATTCATCATCGCCTAGCTAGAACCACTGAAGTTATGAATATTAAATGTGTTGAGTACTTTTGTTTTATGATGTGAAGAACCAATAAGAAAAAGAATTTTCAAAATTCTCATTTTGTGATTTACAGCTGAGATGTATTTCTTATTTGTTATAAAAGGTGGCCATTGGTTGCAGATTATAATTTTAAAAGTAGAAATTAGTACTTTTTTGTTGCTGTGTATTGCCATTGGTTACTCGGATAGATTAGGTAAAATCCGAAGTCGTTTATTATAAATTTTTAGAACAGTACCCAGATTAGGTACCGGTTACTTATAACAAAAATTATAAGATCATAAACAAAGGTGATCAAATAGTAAATAATAGTTATAATTTTATTATAGTATACAAAACGGAAATTATCAAAAGGCAATATCTACATGTAACAAAAGAACTAATTAAAAAAAAAAATGTGAACGTTCAGAGGTTAGAGTAGAGTTGTTTAGTTAGTATGGACTAAACTTAGAGTTGATATTATATAACACGATAAGCGATTTGATTTTTCCAAAATCTGGTTAAACACAAAATTTAATTTATAACCAACCAATTGAACAATTAATTACGAATTTCAATATGAATACAATTACAGAATATGTTAAAATTTGGTATTTTATTTTTTGTATTATACCAGTACTATACCATATTATTATAGATACTATCGTTGGCCAACACTACCTTGTATTGTATACCTCGGTACATATAATACAATAATTGTATTATACCACCGTATAACAAAAACTCAAACCTCTAAAAATAGAATTTATTGAAATTAACTCAGAAAAACCAGGGTCTCCTCTCAAATCCGAAGTTTTTCATCGTACTATACAATGATTGATCTTAACATGCAATTTTGTAACACCCATTACAGTGACCTACCCACGACACCAATTATAGGCACGCTGAACGCGTCTACAGCTGTTCGGCAGAGCGATTTTCATGGATGGTTTTTTTTTTTGTTTTCAAGTCGCTGCCCACAGTCGTATACAAAACGCTCAACGAGGTGATATAATAATGTTTTGTGTACAACATGTTTAATTTAATATATGTTTTTTTTTCCGTTTTCCATTAAACACGTTAATAATAATAATTCACGTCCGAATGCGTGCACACACTTTTTTTTTGTTTGTTTGTTTGTTTTTTTTTTTTTAATTATTAATGCGTTACGCATACCGGATGCGAATAATAGAGCGTCGAGTGCCTGCAGACTATCGCTGCTCCTTTACGTCGTTGCGTTTTGAATATTATTTATAATATTCATAAAATGCCGAGTAGCATATTACATTTTATACTGTCAGATTTACTTGACGCGTTTTTGACCGACCGTTGTATTGTTGTCGACGCCATTTATAGTCTTCGAATAATCATAGTTGCGGAGCTTTTTTTCATCGGTCCATTAACTTTCGATTTTTGTTTCCCGCATATAATATCCATGGTAGTTTTAAGACTGACCGGCTCTCTTAGCATTTACATAGTTTTTAGATTTCCGGACATAGAACGCCTTTTATCCCCGTTTTGTCCGTTCGTCATTAGTTACCTGTACTTATAGCTTTGAGATAATTTGTATTGAGATGTTATCGTCTAGGTTTTATTCGATGTAATATAGATTCACAGTAATCAAATAGCCCATATTAAAAAATAAGTATCTAAACAAAAAGGTGACCAATCAAAATAGGTCATTTTAAATTGCATAATATGGAATATCGAGTTGTACTAAAACAAGTTAAGAAACCGGGAGAAATTTTGCACGGCCGAACAGTGAGCTTTCCCAACTTTTAAACATGATCTAAAAAAATCTTATATCCCCGTTGCGTCCATCTTTTAGTTGCCAGTACATAGTTACGATTGTTCGTTTTGTGATTTTATACCCGTGGTTCTATGTTCGAAGTAAATTCTTACTTTTAAAACACATCAACATTATTATAAGAGTATTCAGTGCAGATGCAAACTAAAGTATAAAATATTATATTATTATAAGATTGTGTTGGAAATTATAGTTGATTTCTTTCTATTCTAACACTTTTTGAATTCCGAAATTTAGCAATAGTGATCTTTCATGGCGTGTTTCATTTTACGACCGAGTTTCTCCTAAAGGAAGTCTATAAATTACGCTGTAAAAATTATTGTCATTATTGTCTAATATCTAGTATAATATTGTAAATCGATCGATTGCGTTAATTGTTCAACTCGTGTAACAGCTGATGGTGGCCTAAATTAAAAAATTAAGTTTGAATAGAAAGTCGTAATTCAATATTTTTTGTTTGATAGGCAGTACCGATACATTCAGCGGCTGTCTATAAGTTCTTATCACCTGGAAATCGTTTTGTTTGTATGCATTTTGTTTTCCGCACAAACTTACTACTGCTAAATAATTCAACTACATCTGACCTGTGTTTCGACACACGCGATTCAACTGTCATAATCGGTTTTTCTGTGTCCATTTCCAGACTAATGAACATGTCAGCTGTAGCCAGCACATAAACTTTTCGACTGTCAATTTTAAATTATTAAAAACGTATTTATAATTAGAAACCCGATTAACGGACGGGGTGTTATGCCGACTTGTATTAAATTATATACCATATACACAGGTTAGAGTCAATACATATATTTGTTTCGAGTTAAAGTAATGTATTTTAAAATAGTTTTTCAATAGTGTGATTTATTCGAAATTAAATATAAAAACCTATAAACATATAGACTTACGATATTGTACCACAGTTCTAGGTTTCGATTCGAGTCAAATACCACCGATCACAATTAATCCGTATTTTTTAAATTTTATTTGACTTTATCGTCATCAAGTCATCTACTGAGATAATATTATAGCAAAATATCGAATTTCCTGTTCGCATGTTAAAACACATGCACTGTTAAATCATAACGATAATAAGAATTATTAATTTCCTTTGTTTTCCAGTGACATTGAATAAAGTGTGAGGTCAGACATTAGCCCGCTGTGTGGTGTTTTTGGAAAACAACTTTTTCTCACATGGACCAGTGTACTGTGTATACTATTTTCCATAGTTAGAGGACTTTAGAGTTTATACGCTTATGCGTCACATCATAAGACCCTGAATGTGGAGTATAAAAAGAGGTTTTGACTTAAGCCATTTGTTTGTATTTGTTGCTCGGGTCTGAGCTATATTTGTGGTATAATTTATATTATATCGACGCAGAACAATATGTGTATAGAGTCATTAATTACGTTGAATTATATACGTTTTAATTCGATTAATATACACGTAATTACAGCCTCTTTCAAAACTACGCCGCGTAATTTTGCAGGTAAAATATTAAAGTAAAATCATCTAGACTTATAACAATTATACCACATTAGTATAATATGTTTAGATGCGAGTTAGGTACCTATTTCGATCACAGTTTAATCACATTATTTCTTTTTCAATTTTAAACTTAAATATCTAATCAACTGAGTAGAATATATATTTTTTTTAAAACGAACAATAAGATCGATCAGAATGCAAATCGACTTGGTTTAATTCAGAGTTGTCCGTTTGAATGGAAAATAAACGTGTGATATGTATTATTAATTTAAGTATATTCACATCTGTCACGCGCACTGAGAGTGCTCACACTATTCGTGTTGTTATGAGACTATCGTTGTGTTATTCAGTGTTACTAAAGTTCTTACGCAATATCAATGTATCGAATTTTTTATTCGCGCGTTAAAAGACATGCACTGCCGATTCGTAATAACAACCATATACCCTTTGTTCGGTGCGAGTTCTTTAAGATTTCACGTTATTATTCATCGTAACACAAAGGTCGTGATTATGCGACGACGGCGGTGCGCGTTCATTTTTACGTTCGTCGGACCGACTTATAAACGCGTGACTGGGCGACTTGAGATCGTTTCACACAAACGCGCGGAGCGGTTCTTTCCGAAGTCAAGTCTCCTCAAACAACTTTTCATCCGTTCCTCTCTTTCCGTCTCTCCCGTTCGACGGCCTTTATGCGTGTGTATACCGATGTCGGGGAGATTTATATGCCTGTCGAGCTTTACTTATATTTAATGCAAAGGCCTAATGCGCCGGGACCATTAAAAAAGCGCGAGAGGCAGAAAGCCTCGGGGCCCGTCTAAAATAAAACGCGGAAAAATATCCAACAGTCGCGTCGCGCTTGCAGTGCGCGCACATTCCAAGACCGCGGGTTTTTTATTTCGATATCGGCAGACATCTTGCGGTGGGGCGTGGGGCGATTCCTGCAGCAGCAAAGTCTGGGAAATCAAATCGTCGTCGGGCGGAGATAGACTGCCGCTATACCGGTGTGTGTGTGTGTGTGTGTGTGTTTACACAATGTGGCGGTTTTCGAAAAAGCTCTTAAGATATATATTTTCTTGCAGCCCTGAGCTCCTTTTTTTTTAGCTAAACAAACGAGAATAAATTAGCGACATCGCAGCGAGCGTGTATGGTTTATATGTCAAATGCATACCACGTGTTATATATTGTAGTTTGTACAGCGTATACACACGCACACACACGGGTGTACGACGACATGTTGATTTGGATTTTGTAAACTTTCAATGGGGAAAAAGCGGAAAAGCTCGGCGAAGCTTTTCGATACGCCACGTCATGATTATTATTATTTTTATTATTATTCTATTTTTCACATTTTTAACACACGATTTTAATTTTCTTTTCATTTTTTATTCGAAGCGTAGATAATACAATATCTCCCATAAGCACCTTATTATACACGTGTAATATTACAAGTGTCTTAAAGATATTGTTTTTATATTGTATTATAATCTATCCGTAAATACATTCATGAAATGAGCGCATATATAAACCATAATTATATCTTAAAATCTATTAACTATAATTTCACGATTTTATCATCCATATTACTACCGTTTTATGCGATACAGCTAGTTTCGTTTCGATTTAAAACCCAATATAAGTATAATATAATACAAGACAGGTAGGTATTAGGTATAATTAGGGTTCTTAAATTTCATGAAATTAAATTATATCCTTCTCTACACGGGGATGAGGAATTAAATACGAAGAATCACTAAAACTGGTATGCGATCGGTCTGACCATCTAGTGATGGTTGTAAGAAACATACCAAAAACACAAAATAAAAATAGTAAAAATATAATTTTCAATATTTTATTAAAAATTTCAAAGAGAAAATTTAATGTGAAATATTTCATAGTGAAAATATCATGCGAAATATTTCATACTCATAACCTTGAGTACAATATCCGTCCAAACCGTTAGGTATTTAAAATATTGTACAGGTTGTAGTATAGGTACCTATACGAATCATAACGATTCGATGAAATCGGAAACACTCATGAATGCACTTTCTTTGAAAATATACAATATCCATTAAACGAATATAAAAATGTTAATAATTTTTTTATTGCATCGTTGGTCATGCGTAAAAAAAGTAATAACAATAATAATGTTATTAACAATTGCAAATTGTTGGGACGTTTGTGTGCATTACAAATTATTGCGAAACACGATTTGGACATTTTACATATTTAATAATAAAGTAAGGGTCAAAACGGTAGCGTATATTTTGAAAAAGGTAAGTACTATATATGTATAGGTATAAACATATGGTTGATGTTTGTGGGCGCTCATGAGCGTAAAATTGTATGAACGTTTGATCGTTTAGTTCGTTTTTGTAAAAATGCATTATTATTATTTATTGCCAACCATATATGTTTTTATGCAATAAACATAATGCCCATTCCGATAGTTATATTCAAATAATATATTTTAAAATGAAAGAATAATATAGAGTGGTTCACCGAGCATGCACACTCCTATTTTTTCCTAGCCTTAACGAAAAACACGTTTGAATTCTGATTTTTGGAATTTTTAAAAATACCAAAACTCGAAGACCATTGTTTTAAAATTTTGAATTTTTTTTATTACTTAAGGTTTGTTCTATGGTGATATAAACTTCTATTTTTCAAACAAAAACTAGTATATTTTTATTAGAGTAAATTATTTTGTTGTAACACCTACTCGTAATTGATGGGTTTATACTCCAAAGTAAAACTATTTATTTAATATTATTTAATCTTTGCGTAATGATGTACGGAGTAGGTATAATATCATAAAAATTGGTTAGGCAGTTGAGATGTAACCCAGTAACCCTAATATAACCCAGTGAAACCTCTAAATACCGGACCCTTTTAGTCACTGAAATTTTGTCCGCTATTTATAGGGTTTAGTTCGTAGAAAGTTTGAAGATTGTTCCCAAAAATGAGTCTTCTATTCGGATTGTTTAGAAATGTCTGTAATGGAAGGTTTCGATGGTATATTAAAATTAGAATTTTAGATGTGTCGCAATAAATAAAACGTATGAGAAAAATCGAAAAGATTATGAACGTCGTCGGACCTACGGCATTATTTGAGTCGATATTTTAAAACTAGGTGCAAACTAGTGCATTTTCTGGCAGTATTCGTACTTTTCACCGTTACATTTTGACAATATCTCTCCTCGGAACGATTTGATAATAATATTATGATATTGTGCAGAATATCACTAGCAAACCTATCGCATGAAATATATTACGTCGGTCGGCTTATTCGCATAAAATATTTGCATATTATTATGCGCACGAATGTTTAAGATTTATGAGTCGTCGAGCTTTCGAAAGTGCACAAGTATGATGTACGGAACGGTTCCGGGTGCATGTTATCCCCATGTAGCGTTCGCGCAAGTAGTCAAAGTTCTAACTCATTATTGTAATTACAATAATTTATTTATCGATGCAACGTTCGCATAGTATATTATTATTATTATTATTATTATTATTATAAACAATTAGAACGCAATGGCATTATATGGTGGTGGTGGTGGTGGTGGTGTGTGTTGTTACACCTACTCGTAATTGATGGGTGTTATACTCCAAAGTAAAACTATTTACTTAATATTATTTAGTCTTTGCGTAATGATGTACGGCGTAGGTATAATATCATAAAAATTCGTTAGGCGTTTGAGATGGAATTTTTTATTGAACATAATATTTTTTATGACGGCTTTATTATGTGTGTGCTATTTTTCTAAACTTTCTTTGTTGGTTCATAGTTGTTTCACATATCTAACCTAATCTAACTATTTCATTGGTTTTGCATCAAAGGTACAAACGTCGTTCAAGTTAATTCCTGGAGGGAAAGGCTGAAGATTGAAGGAGGCTGCTCTACTATAATACAGTTGAGTAAGTTTTATAAAAATTATAAAATGTTTGTGGTGGCTATTGACATTTTTGGGAGGGCTCAGCCATCAAAGCCCTTCCCTTATTTTGTCCAATGTTGGACATAAAGGCCGTATGAACCCATCATTGTGATTAGGTTTCCCTAACAGATATTTTGATAATATGTAAACAATTGTATGCATAATCAATAAATATGGCTGAAATACACTTTGAGAAAAGCTACTCAGTGTCGGTCTAGTTTGTTGAATTATAATAATACATAAAATTGTTCACCAAAGGTGACCGCGTAAGCTGTGGTAGGACTTACAGAAAATTACATATAATGTGTTATGTACATAATATCACGTTTAGTTATAATAATAATATGGTTGTAAGCGAGCACATAACATGTTATAATGCATCAGCAACAGTTTAATATTTTGTTTCATCTTTCATGTTTCATCAGAATTAATTGCCCCACCGTATTTTATCAATTTATTTATTTTTTGAGTTAATAGAAAATATAGTAAGCACAATGCCATAGTTTTACAATTTAATAATTTTCATTATGATATTAGAATCGCTTATCGGCTCGAGTAAGGCACACCACACGGCACTAAGGATTTTTAATTTTCTTCTTGTCTATTCAATTAAAATACAAACTTTTTCTCGAATATTTATATTATTCTATGTTCATTTTTTGTAGATTTATATTTTACACACAACGGAATTGTATTGCCGTGGTACACGAACGTTTTCGAAACTACGAACATGACGTTTTAAATGTGAAACTGTGTAAGGATCAATCGTATGTGATATAGAATATAATATATTAATATGTATAGGTACCTGCAGTTAAGCCTCTAAATAACGAACCCCCGCAGTCACTGAAATGTCGTCCGCTATTTGGAGGCATTCGTTATGGCAGATTTCACTACCTACACGTTAGTCATAATGATGAAGTTTAATATTAATATTAACTTGTTTTTTTGTAAATTATGTAGGACGACTGTAAATGAATAAACGTTACTCATACATGACACAAACTTATCGTTCAACATACACAATCATATTACGAGTTGATGATTAATGTTTACAGAAAAATTGTTGAACCACCGTTCGCGAACAATAACAACAATAATAATAACAATAGGGAAAACTTTGATATTTGTTTTGTGCCGTCGCGTCGTCTCGAAATCGGTGACAGGGTCGTCGAGTTACGGTCATCCATTGAAATCCAGCAAATATATTGTTAAGTCTCGAAAGAAAAAAACGGATAAGACACAACGTCAAGGGCGACTTTACCCGTAACCCTTTTCACCTGTTTGAAGCACCACCACTTGACGCCTGAATGTTATCAGTACAGATATATATGTATATGTATAGATTCTTCACGAGTACCTCACACTGTACCGACAGACCGTATGTATGATATATTTTGAAGAGTAAATTATTTTTAGTGACGTTGTTTCCAATCGACCCAGTCCCTCCGAAAGTGGGTGGGGTACTACCCCTTTCGTGCGCAAATGAGTTCCCTCTTTTCGACCAAATAACAATATGATAAAGTATTTTCCTCTTTTTGCCTAAAAATAATTGCATTCGCTTCACAAACGGTTTCAAGTTCAACATTTTGGGAAGCACTATCTCAAAATAATTCAAGTTTAATATTACAGTGAAACCTCTCGTAACAGACACTTCTAAATTGGACTGTATTATTATGTTATAATGTGAGTATGTGATTTGTGAAAATGTTGTCTGCGTATAAAAAAACATGATGTCAGAGTCTTATATTAAGTCATCATTTATTAAAAAGACAACATATAAATATCATATATATATATATATATATACAAAATATGTAAAAGT
The DNA here is from genome assembly GCF_001856785.1 of Myzus persicae. Taxonomy (NCBI): domain Eukaryota; kingdom Metazoa; phylum Arthropoda; class Insecta; order Hemiptera; family Aphididae; genus Myzus; species Myzus persicae. The sequence continues at coordinate 262,224 of NW_019101557.1, read as the reverse complement.
AGTGGCAACGTGTTGTCGATATAATAATATGAAATAACAAATTATATAATGCAGTACGTCGTATTAATATTAGTATGCAGTTCGCTTTCGTCACAAACTCTACGACGTTTGCGTTGTTATGTTGTGTTCGATAATTCTGGTAATTGTATTTAACATGGCGACAACATTTAATGGAACGCAGAAATCTTGGAAATAAAACGGGTGGACGTGCGTTTGTTTATAGTAATTCTAAGTACAATATTGGATCGACTCACAATAATAAAGACAACTTTATTCGTAAGAGTACGAGAACTTGTGTTAAAAAATGTTGTTCAAAACTCTCCGGGTTAAGTTTAATGGTTTAATATAAATTACATAAAACAATACTTAATATTAGGCACTATGTTTAAAACAAATATATTAAATTGATAATAATGAAAAAAAAAATTGAATATAATGGTTAAATAATTCATATTAATAGCGAAAAAGCAAAATATCATAATATGGCATCACTTAATATATTGAATTGATGTTGAACCAAATGTTGGTTGAATATGTATATATTGTTTAAATTTTGGAAAGCTTTTCTAGATTTTAAGACGCTGTGCGACGTAGTGTGCGAAAACGGAGGAAATCGTGGCGAATTTTTGTGCGAAAGGAGATACAGGCGCCCTTCGTAACTCGAGTTGCGGCAAAAACTCGATATCGCCAACACAACGGGGTAGTCATTCTCTATTGCGCTTATTATTCTCTCTGTGCAAAACAAAAAGAAAAAAAAAGGGGGAAAAATGATTATTATTATTGTCTATTAAGTCTCGTGTGCGCGGCGCATTCAAATCGATCGGCGAAAAGCACTCCAATCATGCCCTCGAACAAGCGTCGTGGTTCGCGACTGCGATGAGCGCGTAAAATACGTATGCACGACGGGACGCGTTTTATCTTTGTAACTGTTCGACGAGCTCCTTTCGTCCTTTCCCGTCCGATCGCGATAACCGCTGCAGTAACGCGGTGGTCCTCGTACGTACCAAACCGCTTGGGCGGCTAATGGAAATGCACCCTAATGAAATCGCCGAGCGAAACTCCGGTTTAGTGTTCGGTTTAACTACGACCTTTGAAGAAAACCCTCCCAGCTATTTTTCGGTTTCCTTCCATCCCATCAACTACAGTGGGCCCCTAAACACCGAACTTACTCGGTCGCTTGAATGTTGTCCACAGCTCGAACGTGTCCGCTATTCAGAGGGTTTAGTTTGTAGATGGTTTGTAGTTTGTTCCCCCAAAAAAACCATTCGCTATTCGAAGAGTCTGCAATTCAGATGTGTCCGTTATGGGAGGTTTCACTGTAATGATATTATATATATATTATATATTATTATATTTCCATGTGGCGTCCAACGTCATGCATTTTTTGATGGGAGCCTTAGCTTGAAAAATGTTCTGTTAATTTCAGAGGTATTTTTTTTTAATTTATGGGCTTATAGGCTTACAATATTTTTATTTGAAAAATTCATTATTTGTATCAATTACAGGTGTCGGAGCTGGTTTTTCTCAAAGGTTCCGTAATTTTATGAAATGTATAGTCAGTTGCTTACTTTATACTTAAGTTGCTACCTTAATATTATAAACTATAATACTTTTCCATAAACCTACTACATACATGATATTTTTTAGGAGAGGGGGGGGGGGTGATTGGTGTAAATTATTCAAACAAAAATGAATTCACAGGAAAAACGTTTATGCCTCATTGATATGTCAAATTTTGATAAATTGTTTTAATCTATAAATTGAAAACTTTGCAGATAGAATCAAACTCCAAAATTTTATTTTATTCTAAATAGAGCAAAGAAAATAGTTTGAAAAATAAAAAATACTGAGCATCATTCTAATAAACAAATTTTGCTTCTATAATTATAATTTTGAAAATCAGGCTTTGAAGTGACTTTTGAAATATTCTCTTATTTTAAATAAAAAAAAAAAATTAACGAAATCCGACTATTTTACAGGGCATGATAATTCACATAGGTGTACGCCATGCACTTGGAGTTTAATTTTATGCAACTGTACAGTGTACACAGAGACCCATTTAACGCGTCTCTAAGTAATTTTTAATTAATGTCTGACTATAATACTGTAGGAGATTATAGTGTACATGAATACACTACGAGTACTGATGACTGCTGTAAACAAATATGAAATATGAAGCGTCAAATATCAAGTAACACAATATCGTTCAATGGTGAAATATAATAATAATTAGATATTTAAATAGTATAATTAATTTCTGAACAGCCAAGTCAAAATGGAATATTCTATACGCATTAAGTAAATTTAAATTTAAATAACTATAAAATAATATGAATTATTATGTTTATCAAATGCTGAGTGAATTGAGCCGATTGTAATCTGGGGGTGATGATATTATGTGACTTTTTTGGGGTTTTTAACATTTTTTACCATCTCTTAGCAACCCCCAATGGGCACCTATGGGTATTTGGTATACGTCGTTTCGCATCCCGCAGCAGTGAATAATTACAATACAGCCCTGCTGACCGACGTGTATACGGTTTTTGACAGTTAATATTATAATTGCATTATTGCGAATAAAGTCCAATTAAATGTAACCCGTGGTTGAGTAAAAACCGTAGAAAAACCGCTCATAAGAACCCGGCAATGTCATATTATTAAATTTTACCGAAATAATTACGTTAGTAAAACAATAGGTTGACGTAGCCGTTGGGGTAAAAAAAACGTTGGTATGTACCTACCTAACAAATACTTTACGGTATACTGCAAACAATATAATAATATTATTATTGGATCGTTACACCTTTTACATAATTATTATTTATACATAGTAGTTGTAAAGTCTGTTAGTTTTTTTGTGTTTTTTTTTTGTTTTGTACCTGCAAACTAACGCGGTTTGTATTGTTCGTAAATGAAACCATGTACACACATTTTATTTTAGTAACAAACAATTTTTTTTTTTACCGTACGAATAATAATGTAATTTATTGTTGTATAATAGTGATAATAGGTTTATTCATATTATATAAGCACTATAATAATAATAAATAATATTAACGGATAAACGAATAATAGACGTATTAATGTTTATACTGTATAGTATAATAACTGTTGTTACAAACATTAACATTCATACATTATTGCATTCACAAATTAACATAATATATATATGTATTTTTAATATTCTCAGTAAGGGTGGTGTAAAATTAAAATGTTAAATCAAAAATTGCCAGTAAGCGCTTGAAAAAAAAAATTGGAACCTAGTGTGTTAATGATATAAAACGTTGTAACTATATACTTTTGTATTAGTTGTTATTAATTTAATAAATATTCAACCACAATATGCTTTTGTCAATTTATTGACAAGTTACAGTGACGTTTTTTTTTTTGTTTATTGGAATATATTGTGTAATATAAAACAAAAAATTATTTTTAAGTGACAGGGCTTTATTCGTGTAAATAATCGATTTATATATGTAATCGAACGTGTCTTGACTGATTCACTGTCCAACGTGGAGCCTAAATTATGATAACTTTAGAATTTTCATGATGGTACCACCATATGAATACGTAGGGGTACACCGAGAAAGGATTTTCCAAAATTTTCAATATGAAGATGTGATCACACAAGGGTTTTGATATTCACGATAGAAATTAAAATTTTTTTTTATTCCTGAATGGATTGATTCTAATAGTAAGAGTAGAAATTAGTATTTTATTTTGTTTCTAAATGGCCGACTTTGGTTACTCTGGTACATGAGGTAAACGCTTCTATCAGGTCATCATCACATTTACATAGTGACTTCAATTAAAAAAACTATAATATCTTAAGGCCAATAATGTACGTTTGTAGGTTCTATACTCAAAAACTGTTTGAATGGTGTTTGTGATAATATCAGAGATTATTTTAAGAGATGTCAAAAAAGTTTGTTGAGTAGTTTGTAGCACGTCAAAAAAGACAAGTGCCAAGTGTTAAATCACTTAAATCCCATCCACGATTTGCCCAATTCGAATAATTATTTATAGAAGTAAGGTAGCTAACAACACTGTGTTTTAAATTTGTTAACGTGGGAAGTCAAGTTATACCGCTGGTAATGTATAAACCGTACGAATTGTAAGCACAATCCACTCGCACTTCATGATTATGAAGGTTTTATCTGATTCAAAATATCATGGAATATCATAGGTACAAGATATCCCGACGTGTAGTTAACCGTCCATAGTTTAACGTAGGAATTTCGTTATTCGTATAATCGACGACGTAATATTATTACAATGCGTTTTGGTGTAGATGCATGTTTGTGTAATTTGTGATAACTGAAAGTTATATTAATACGATTATACCAACGTTGTTTTCTATTGTTTAGTCCTTAAGATCAAAAACTTAAACTCGGTCGTCGTCGTCGTCATTGTTATTACTGGAGGACGCTTGAGGTAAAAATGTAATTAGCTTGTTATTTAACTATACTAAACGAAGGAGCGAGCGCACTAGCAGTAAACATACTTAAGCATTTGCATATTATTCTAGGTGAACATGACGAAAGGCTTATATCATTCGAAAATTATGCAAACAACATTTCATTATTGCACGAACTTAATGCATTTAATTTATTCTACCTGCAGCTTGTGCGAGCCATAATACTGATAAAATAATAAGAATAATTTCGTCTCTGATACGAAAGAGTAAACCTCATTCTCAACCGTCGTCACACACACACACACACACACCTACATTGTGTTTACAATAACACTAACCTTCCGATCGGAAAATGGTCGTTGAGAATACGTTTGGAAAATTGAGAGGTCGGTGGTATTAGGAGCTGAGAAGGCGAAGTAAACAATACTCGTACTTAGTTAAAAGTTCATAAGATCATAATATTATTAGTACTAGTGAGATGAATCTGGATAATTATACAACAACGACGCCAATACACAAAACTGCGCAGAGAGCTATACATTCTCATTTCCTCCCCCTCACTCCCTCTCACTCACCAACTCTCACCCATCTCTTTCTACTTTCCCTCTATTTCTCCCTTCCTCTCCCTCTCTCGTCTCTCGACCCCTATTCCGTGGCCCGACTATGAGAGATTTCGGGGGTTCGGTCAAGCAACAAGTGACAGTCGGTATAGGCGGCTTATGCGGACTTTGTACCATCCGAGTGACCCTGTAGCGTTAGTAAACTGATCGGACATCCAGAGGTCTGACGAAAGAAAAATGAGATGGTGAACTTTAATGCAATTTCGTTTATATTTACGTATAATATGGTAATACGTATACTAGTTAAGTAATAAGAGATACAGAATTTAATCATATCTATAGTTGTGTACACCGAGTGATTTGAAAGTCATTGTTTCCGATGAACTCTTGGTCTCGTGAATTTCTATTTCACCTACGATATTATTATTTTGCTATCCTTACAATAACATTTATGCTTTGAATGACTGTAAAAAGTATATAAGTACAAACACCACAATACACAACCTATGAGAAGGTAATACAATTAATAGACCATGCATTTGGTGTAGCCATTTTTTTGATTCTCTGCCATAAAGTTGAATAAAAAAATATGTTTTACTTTTTTTTTTCGGTGGATAGGTTAGTATAGTGGTATAGCGGTGTGTAATGTAGTCTAAGATGTTTATCGATATATTCGAGATTAGTAGACTTTGCATTATTTTTAGAAGTTCTGATATAACTTGATTAAAGAAAAAACACAATAATTGTATTAACATTTACATTATCTGACTTGAATTAATGTGAAAATTTGATTAAGAGATGGAGTTTTAAAATAATAAATTAAGTTAATTTTTAATAAAATGGTACAGCCTGAACGTTCCTCTAAAATAAATAATAACTAAATTAACGCACAATTTTATAATATTATATAAAATCATAACCAATCGTTTATAATAAACGTATTTATAAATTAGTTAATTCGATTGCAATTTTCTTAAATCAACATAAATCCTCGTAAGTCGCATTCAGTTGAACAGATGTTAACGTACAATTTTAAACAAAATAATTGTATTACTAAACATATATTCAATATTAAAATTCGATTTACTGTATTTTAAAATACGTTCAATAACTTTTAATTGCTTAATCCGTGTACACAATGCTATTTCAGTTGGATTTATGAGTTTTTGTAAATAAAAATATTATATAAGTTCGTCTAGTACTTAAAGATTTTATAAAAAATAATACCTACAATCTCATAGATGGAAATGTTATTACTGATTAGAACTACTTACCACCTGATGAGTGGATTTACCTTTTATAACCCATAAAAATGTTCTTACCATAAATCAATCTGAGGATTGGCTAACTGTCAGGCGCACAAACATCAATATCAATTAGGTTGTCAACAATGAATTCGAAAAACTGCTACAAGTGTTGTAGTTTCATTTAAGCAAGGACTATACTGATGATTGATCAAAATATAAATAGTAAAAAGTCTGTGGAAGGCCGTTGGGGTGGCTGTCTCACGCGTGGGACTCTATAAAGAATCGATGAAAATGTTGTTGGAAAACGGTGTTTGCATGCAGTTCGTTGAGTCGTTATTTTGTGGTTAGGTTAGGTTAGGTGTTCAATTTCTAATCAATAGGAATCAATAGTCGGGTAAGGATGGAATAATGTTCACTTAACGATAAGGTGGCTGCAAGAGTGAAAAAAAAAATCACAAATCATTGTAAAAACGAGATAACCGCCTAAATCCTCACGGAGTCTAAACCGACATCGTTTCATTCCGATACGAACCCTCTAAGGTTTAAGCAACTGTCAAGTAAGACTACAGTTTTAGCTAGTCGTAACTTTTCCAGTGTTCACTGAGCAAACGATGCAATATGAGAGCGATCGAGTGGCGCATCAACTGTTGCCGTTTTCATCATACATCATCGATCGACGTAACGGAAACTATTTCCTTTTATGTGTGACATCGATTTGACTTCCCCCTTGATATTATTTTTCTTTTCAATATTGATAATCCCAGACCACATCACACAAACTACATAAACGTATCACTGTTTCAGAAGTTTTCACCACCCCCCATACATATAGCTAAACATCGAATATTAATAACAATATTGCCGTCGTCTGCTTAGTTTCGTCAACTTTAATTTCAATATTTAACTATGTCGTTTTTTGCAGTACCTACTTATATTCATAACGGAGTAATGTAATTCTTTGTCAACAATTTTATTAACAATGCATAACTTTATTATAGCTTAAACAATTTAGTATACCTAACAATATGTTGTAACAATAATTTAGGGTACGCGTGTTAATAATTTTTGCATATTTTTTACAACACATCGTTAATATACAATGATTTCCAAGTTTTAAATGTGTTGTTTTCTAAATTAAAACCAGTTTTGAAAGTAAAATTTAAATCGACCCTTAATAACCTAACCTAACTAGTAACCACATACTTTTATAAATTGTAATTTTTAATTTTAAAATCAACAAATAAGTTCAGATATTTAACAATTTTTGACCAATTTATTTTAATGTATTTAGGGCATTAGCATATTATTATAGCATTTGTTTGGTTTTTTTTTCGATATAACAATGTTTGTTATATTTATATCACTAATCAACTTTATTTTAGGTCATCAAAATCAAGGCTCTAGGTACTTACAACGATGCAGTTTTTATGCATATTTTGGTTGTACATAGTTATTGTTATTCGGGAACTGAAAACTATAAACACGATTTTAATCAAACAGACTTATGATCTCTAGGTAATTGAAATGTTAACATTTTTATTTTATATTATTATAAAAATTACATTTTTAATACTTATCAGAATGCAGGACACGGTAAATCATTAACAAATTTGATTTAAACGGATTTATGTAAAACTCAATCATCGCGGTTGGCTAAAGATTTCACGATAAATATTTCATCCCTGTTATATTTTATAAATTATTATTTCTCTCGATTAAAATATTAATTCTGACCGCAATACGCGTAGATGACGTATACAGTATATACACCAACAACTGTCACCGCAGATGATTATTTCCTGAAAAGTCTTGGAGGAAATTTGAATTGTTAAATAACCAATTAGTTTTGCATTTATCTTTTAATTTCCGAGAGAGACGTTTGCCTCCAACCACACCACACCACACACTGGTGGATGTTCGGGAACGGGAGTTTCCTTTTTACATTTTCGGCGACGCTTTCACCGACGGCGGCGGTGACATCGCGCGAGGCGTGTCATTACGATGTTTATGTAAATTATTGCGATTCGAATTTATTCAGAATAATACAATATAATATATTCGGTGGACCGGTGTGGTGTGGCGTTATCATAAATATTATATATTTTATATGCGTACGAGATAAAAAATAAATAAATAACGGCTGCAAATTAAAATCGGTCGCGAGTGCCTGCAGTGAGATACCTCGCCCGAGGGTTGGTTAACCGCGTATACGGTTACGACGCTCAGCGAATGCGGGACAGAGGGATAAAAGATGACGACGACGGCGACGACTACAACAATATCTCGTCGGTTTCCTATTTATCATATTGTGCGCGGCCTTTGACAAATACCGTCTAAAGGATAATGAATGCGAGAAATCTGATGTGCATATTTCCACCCTCCGCCGACGCGTTTATATAATAATAATACTCGTAGTAATACCTACCCAATGTTTTTGCGCTAACCGTAAATCACGTACCGGGTCCTGGTATATGGTGGTGGGTGATCGTGTGATGGGGTGGAGGGATTGGGGTGTGATGGCAGTCGCGTAGTAATAATAATAATAATGATGATAATAATAATAACGATAATAATAATGTAATATCAAATTTTCGACCAGTTTTAATTATGGCGACGACGGCGACGGTGGAGGGACCTTCTCGGGGAGAGCAGGATTTGCCGGCGACCGACCGACCGGAGCACATTCCACCGAATAAATAATCGTTTCGTGTATAATACGACCCGCGAAACTATATACCTATACACATACTAAGACGACGATGACTATACGACAACGACCGTTATTAATCGCGCCAAAACAACGCATTATAATATATTTATCGTTTTGGAACGTATTATAATAAATAGACAGTAAGGTAGTAGTTGGTAGTAACCGGTAACCATGTAGGTATAGGTACGCGTTCGACTCACGGTGCACGAATCCTGGAGTTACCCGAGTATTTCGATGGCAGCGGTTTAACGAGAAATGCGCTCGCGGAGTAAATTTATTAATAACAATATTTTGTCGATGGTTTACTGTCGGCGTTTAAAACTACATTGTTTTTTTTTTGTTATATACAGGGTTATTCACCAATCCTGCTCACCTCCTTTTTGATTCAATGATTTATTCAAAATCCGATTTCTGGAATTTTTAAATTTATCTTAAAAGACCATAATATTTTCAAATTCTTGAGTATTTTGGAAATATTTAAAGTACTAAAATTACTTTGTACTACCATTGAAAAAGTATATTTGTTTTTAAACGAAACCCCTCATTTTCATATATAAATTGCTTATTGGATACATTTTTCTGAAAAATTTAACTTATCAGAATCAAGAACCTTGCGATTAGGGTATGAGTAATCTAACATTGTGTTCTAACGTCAAAAGGTCCATTAATAATAGATTTATTTACATTTATAAGGTATGTAGGGTATGGCGATCTGAACGTTTTAATCATTATATTATTATCCAAGCGCATTAATGCATGCATATTTAGTCCTTTGTGAATGCATGAAGTTCAGAGCTTCCTATAACATTCTAAATTATTTTGTTATTGGAGCCTCAACTACTAAGATTATTGGCTTATTTTCATTTTTCGTATATTAATAATTTCATTTAGCATAAAATCTTACAATTTTCGTCACTAATCATTAAAAAAACCATTATTAAGTTGTTCAAGGGGTGCAAGGGATGGTTGGGTGATTACCCCCCCCCCTCATGTGTCAAATACATTATGGGATGCTCATCGATCTCGTAGAAAACTTCTCTTTTAGAAATACATTTTGCACGCATAAGCCGCATGCACGTAATTAGTTATATTTGGCGTGAAACTTACCTAGGTACACGTTTAAACCATACTTTTATTCATCTCGATTCGCGAACATGAAACTGATAGCGAACTTTCTGCTCTCGGACTTTATAATTTAACGCTCGATAAAGCGGTCTGCCCACCCGTTCAAGAGAACGTTTTATTATTAAAACGTATTATTATGTATATAATAGCTCTTAACGGAATCGTTGCCGTAACTCTTTATCTTCGTGTGTTTAAACATTCAAATGCTTAAGTGCAACACTCGAAAAATTAATTTTAAATATAAACCTTTGGTAATAATAAGGGATTATTGTAATAATTCAGTCATACCTAAACTTCGGCAAGCTTAAGTGTTGATCATTGTTTTAGTTTTCGTTTTTGTGGGGTTAATCTCGAGTGCGGCCTCTACGCTGTTTCGTAAAACAGTTTATCCGTTAACCCACCCACCTACCTATAATTACTTACGCACGTCTCGTCTCAAGACCATTTGCGTGAAAAACGCAACGTCTATACATAAACCTTCATTTAGTTCTACGAGGGCGGTGATGGTGCAAACGATAAAGTGGGAATAAATTATTATTACTATTATGTATTATAGTTGTCTCGCTCGTCGGCACTGCCACCTGGACCTTCATAATAATAAAAATAATAATATGCTCCTGCGGCGTATTATAATTTCTCGTAAACCACTCATTTAAACGCCGCACTTTGTTTCTGACGAAATAAATCGCATTATCCGGGTGTTCCCTGAATAATGTAATATCCACTACCCCGTCGGCCATGTTCGTGGCCCACCCTTGTTGTTGTTTTTATCGCCGTGTCCTCTGTCGACAAATTGAATTGGTCCGTCCAAATAGCGGTTGGGCCGTCGAGACCGTCGATTTTTCTACGGGTTTAACGCCCACCTCCCACCACAAACACCACTGCCACCCTCGCACCAAGGATATTTTCCACCTTGTTAACCGATGAAAGTCCGGCGACCTGGAAACTCATGCGGTTGGGCGGAGGTGAATATCGCGTTCGGGGTGAAATCCTGTGCTGCACACGTCTCGTTAAGCTTACACGACAGATAGTTAAAACGTTTCAATTGGTACGAGTTGCACACCATACTTATTTACATATCACTATTTTAGTATAGGTGCGCTAGCGCCGTTACCGGCTGAGACTGAACGGATTACTGGTTTCTCCGCTTCCGCTGATGCCGGTCAAATATTATATTTATTTATTCACAGGCCTGGAGTCATATATAATTCACAAATTGAATACGCAAGCACTTGATCAAAATAATAACACCATAAGTTGCTGGAATAAGACAAATGTGGGTGCTCAATGCCAAGACCCATCAACTCATCGATCGCCAATCGGGTATTTTCTTACGAAATTTGTATTGTGATATAATGAGCAGACGGCCGAGTGAGACTTGGAGAATGAAATTTAAAATGCATTTGTGTGTATCGAGGGTGGCGGTAGCATCAATAAGGACATCAATTGATTTAGACAAAAATAATAATTTTGCCTCAACTATATATATAATTCAGGTCAATATTCAGTATCAAAAATGTAGAATTTAAATCTATCCTTGAAGTTTGTACACTATCAATATTTGGTCTTCTATATGATAAGAATCTACTGATGTAAAGGAGTCCCACATAACCAAGTGTCTTTAGATCTTTACAACACACTGATTCAGTGGGAGTGAAAACCCAATTCAGGTATAAATAGATCACCCAAATCTTGTTTTGCTATTAACCGACAAGTATTAAGCTATTGATGACATAGGTGAAGTTAATAGTAGTCAAAATAAAAAAAATTGTGATAATTTTCGAAAAATGGAGGGGGAGATCGTGTTTGAAATCACATGTTTTAAATCACATGTACAAATAATAACGTATTTTTAAGCAAACACGACAGATGTATTTCAACGTATCTTTTTTTACGAGTTGTACTCTGTATTCATTAACGGATCAAGACTCCTCTCCCCTCCCCAACAGGGTATAAGTTACTACTGCTGAGTTCTTGATAAACCCTTTGATAATATGAATACTATAAATACTGTTCTAATAATCAACATATTATGTAATTGTATTTGTATTGTTACAAAATTGTTCCACTTCCCCTCCCAAATATGTACTCTGGGTCTAAGTCTGTACTTTTATACACATGTATCACTATTTTAGTTAATTCATGATCACCAATTCTGGTTGAGACTGAACTGATTCCGCATTCCCCCTTGGATTAAATTGTCGACCAAATGTTTAAACTCTCAATAAGACTCCCATGGAAGTCGTGGAATCACGATAAACGACTCGGTATAATTAATACTTTGCACATCGTGATGACGATATAAACGATAATGTCGTACATGATTGACATTAAAAATAATATTGTTATAGGTGATTAAAATATAATATATGACTAGACTGCGTGTATTGAATATATGTGACAACCGAGGTAAGTACCGAATGGCAATTATTACATAGTTTCCGCTATTACGCTTAACAGCGCCGACAATAATAATAATAATAAAAACAAATACTGAAATACCAATAAATCCCGTGAGCGTATTATGCACATTCAATTTATTTCGTACGGTTCGCAAATCCGTATTCAAGGTATTTTCGATTTTTCTGTGTTCATTTAAATTAACATTTAATTTGTAGATTAATTGATCGCTTAATTTGGTATTGGTTCGTAGAGCTTACGAGATTGGATAAAAAAAATCCTTGAATAAGTTTATTGTTTAGTATAATATACAGCGTGTAGTCTGGTTGGCTTGAGTAATGACATTGTCTGAGTGTGATTCAATTTCAATAAAAAATAGAAAAAAATATTGCAATGCACGGACTGCAGTATAATGGAAAACGTAATCTTTTTAATTCGAATAACGGTGGTCGTTTGCAAGTCTCGATCGTCGTCTGGTCGTGAGTTTCGAGTATTATATTTCTACAAACACAGAAATGCGTATAAATGAGAAAAATTGACTTGCACGCGGATTAATGTCGCTAGTTGTTGTGCATCGAGAGAATGAAAGAAAGAAAAAAACTAACTTTATACGGCGTACGAAGGGGAGGCGAAGGATAAAGAATTTCTATGTCACCGTTAAACTTTCTTGGGTATTATTCGCGAGGAAACCGCCAAGCCACCACCGCCGCCACCGCATTGTTTGTAGACAGGACGTCGTAAACATTATAACGGATTCGCCTTGAAAGCATTTGAGAAAATTAGATTTTTAGCAGACTTTATGGTTGCACCAGTGTGTGTTTTCGAATAAATCGTACACGCTATAGGCTTATGCATTTATGCGACTCTACCCCTACGCTGGTATGTTATACGTCCGTATTATAGGGCCCTCATTATTGAGAGTATAGATTTTGGAACAATACGTAGATATGTCATGAATTCACTTTTTGAAAAAATATATTTCCCCATAATATGATTCCACGAAACTTTCACATCCAGCGCCACACGTGTATTTGATATTTTGTTTTTACTTCACTTATTTTATACATATTATATTCAGAAACAATTACTTCGGCAGGAGTCTAGAGATGAGAATTTTCAAGTGAAAATGTTTTATGAACATTTGATTTAAATATATTATTCTTAAAATATAAATAACGGTTGAGGTTGTACGGTTGGTATGATAGTTAAATGTTTATTATATTTTGATTGTGAATTCAAAGACTATGAATTTGAACTAAGATTAAAATACATAACAACCTACACAAGACTAAAAAATATTTATCAATTATAAATAATAGTTCTGTCTTATGGCCCAGTGCGTTTTCACTATGTAGGTGTAATATAATTTGTAATAGCTACTCATAAAAAGTAGTTAGTGGCTTAGTGTGAAATATTGTGACATTAGTATACAAACAATAAATAACAAAAAATAGAAATATCAATAAATGTAGAAAAACATAATTGTATAATAATAAATAACAATGCTCATTTACCACCGAGATACATTAATTTGGATTTTGGATTTTCTATATTATGTTTAATAGAATAATATTTTAAAATGGTTAAATGGTAATACAAATACACAGTTTCGAATATAATTATGTAGATAAAATATTATTCTAGAAGTTTATTTTATTAGTAATTATTTTAAAAGTGGCGTTATTGGATACGAAATTAATATAAGTAATTATAAAATTTTCATAATTTTCAACTTTTTGAAAATATTCAGGGTAATTATTTATATCACTATAAGATACCATATACGCCTAAATATTCCAAACGTACGTACTAATATTATATCTAGGATTAAGAATTTTGAATGTTTCAATAAAAAATATTTTAAAATTGAAAATAAATATTAATTAAGTATATATTAATTCAGTGAAAATATGAAATTATGAAAAACATTATTTTTCTTATAATTGTTTTCGGTTATAAATGATTAGAAATGATTATTGATTACACATAGAAAACATTGATGATGAACTAAGGCTTACGAGTATTACTAATATGTATTGATTAATGATTATAAAGCGAGTAGAAACGGTATATTATATTATTGTGTTATATTATATTCGATACAATAAATCAACTTTCAAAAATATTCTATAACTGTAAGTATATAACGATTACAATTTTTCGCGTAAATAAAACCCATGATTTTAAAACCCTATAACAATATATTTTCATATGAAAAGTTCTAGATTCTTATTTATTTTTTAACTATGCACATTATAATAGTTAATGCTATGTACAAAAAAAGGAAGGAAATCTCACACTGCGAGTAAGCTAAATTACCGGTTTCCAAATGTAATAATACAATACAGTGAACTAGATATGATTTCAAATACAATTTAAACACAATTTGGTAACCTCAGTACTTTGGTAATATATTTTTTATGATATGAAACCTCTTTAAATACTTATAAAATAATAAACTATCTTGTAATATTAACAATCGTAATTAAATATCTCAATACAAACAATCGTAACTATGTAATGGTAACCAATGGATAAGTGCAATTGAGACATAAGTTGGTATAAACTTATCTTTAGGAACTTCATAACTGATAATCAATGATGATTTTTAATTTATTAAAGTTGTTGGAGTCGGTGCATTCTTAGCACAAAAATATGCCATACAGAAAAACTCCTTGTAGAATAGTCAGATTTTGTTATTGAAAATAAGTGAACATTTTTTTCATTCGAATCAAAGCCCGATTTTCCAAATTATAACAATAAAAGCTTATATAAATATACATTTGATGTTTATTATTTTTCAAATATTATTGAAAGTGAAATAAAATTTCTGATTTTAATCCGACCTGCAAAAAGTTCTCATATTCAGATAAAAGAAAAATGATTAAAACTCGACAAATCAACGAGGTGTGAATGTTTATCCCGTGAAGTCATTTTTATTGATATAATACAAAGTCATATCAGCCCCCCTCCCTCTTGAAAGGTATTAGACAGTAGATTAGTGGACAAGCGATACAATGATACATGTGTTTAATGAAGTAAAAAAATATAAAATTTTAATTTTAAAATTGCATAGAATTATGGACAATTTGAAAACCAACTACGACACCCTTTTTAATGTTGTGACTAATGCTTTAGGGACAAAATTACTACTCGTTAGTTATTACTCATTATCGAGTTAATTCGTGTAATTAATTGTAATCTGCATCATAGCAATAGTATAAGACTTTGAAAAGTTGGGGCTGGTATGTTGTCAAATCAAAATTCTGCAGTTTTGTTAACTCCATATCTAGGGTTATAAACTATTAATATTTTTAGTGTGATGAGATATTAACTAATTTATTCAATATTTAAAATTAAAGAAATTATATAGCTGAAATTAAAATGTGAGAACAATTATGTTATGGTACATCATATTGCAAGCACAAATACCTTTTAATTTTAAATAACACTATTATATTATTTCCAATAATTTTTTTAAATCGTAATATATAATATTTATATCCGATTTTGTGTATTTTGTGGACACCAATGAGTAAATTAAATATACAAATATTGTACCTACTATATTGTAAATTTTTTGTTTACCGTCACAATAATTTTCTTTTGCAACTTAAAAATGTATCAAGTAATAATAACTATTAATATATTGTAATACTGTATTAGTGAAAAACCAAAGATTATTTACTTGTGATAGAGTTTTTATTTTGACATGCAAATTGCAATTAGTAAAAAATAAATATTCATAATATTCAGATCGAATGAAATAGTAGGTACAATATACACACTATTTAGTATTACTTTAAGTCTATATTGTTGATAAAAAAAAACTAAACAGTTCAAACGGTTCTTATTTGATTAAAGCATTCAAATTAAATGTGTCATTTATTTTTGTAGTCCTAAACTTCACAAAGTCCACGTATATCGATATTGGGTCCGGGTTCACGGGCCCTTAACGGCGGCTACTGAATGTATTGGTTTCCTGCAGGAAAGAAAGACGTGTTTATTTTGCCGAACTGAAGATTTATTGCATTCAAAAACTATCACGGGATTAGCTACCCTCCGACGGTTTGTTTATTTTTTTATCTTTCAACTTTATGTAGGGAGCGACCATCATAATAAACTGCTGTCCATTATTCAAGAACAACAAGTCCACGAGCTCCGTAGATAGAAATAATATTTTGACGCAGACATTATGCAAAAACGGTCAATGGATCGGGTGGAAAAAAAATTTCTTCGGGTTATTTTTCGACCCTCTTTATTACTATCGGAACCAGGTTTATTTTTTCCCCTTTTCCACTCTCCCAATGATCTCCTGTAGCTGGCAGGCGTGATTTATAGGTTGCAAATCCAGGTGCAATAATACCCCTTCTGAGTTTTTATGGCTTCTTCATTATTGTTTTTTCACCCTACCATGAAATCTCCAGTGGCTTAAGTCTACGTTATTCGTCGACATTCCTGTCGAACCACGAACGAAGACGGAAAGTTTAACTGACAAAAAGTAAAAAAAAAGGAAGCAAAATAAAATAATAATGTAAAAGTACTTTATATTACACGAGTAAACATTTTCAGATGTTCCTTAAAAAAAATCTATATTGACTGTTACACAACAATATCGTTAAATTGCTAAACTGTTGTTGTTAATGTTTGATAAATTTATTTTCCAGAAAATTTTTAAAATGTCTATAACACTGGACTTAAGGGACCCATGCTGGTTTTATAGACATGAAGAATATTTGAAAATCATATTTTATATTTTAGTTGCCGCACCAATTGCAATACTTTTTCACTAATCAATAGGCTGATACTTATTTAAAGACCTCCGGGGATGTTAATCTAGTACATTATTTTGTATAAATGAAACGAATTCACAGGAAAAGTTCTCAAGCCTCAAGAACAACTGTTGGATTTTTATAACTATTTTTTATCTTATTTCAAATAATAATAAAGAATAATTTGTAAAAAAATAGCTTAAAATTGTCTCATTTTTAAAGACACACTATTAAGTTCTATTAAGGTTAAAATATTAAAAACTGAGTTTACAGCAGCCTATATTTAGAATGTTAAGAATGTCACATTAAATTTAGTTTAAAAAATAAATTATCTAATTGTGTCGATTCTACAGACGATTATCATTATTCCCGTAGGTCATATTTTTGAGAACTAAATTACATCATTGGCACCTGGGCATTAATGTAATAAGTTAGAAAATGATAAAGTAATAATATCAAAGTAGATTTTCTACTACGAAGAAGCATTCGTCTATTGAATAAATGGTCCACGTAAAATAAAATGTAGAATAATTTGAATCCTGAACTTAAAATATTCCGCATGAAATTTCACTCATCTTGAAATATTTCAATGAAATTATGAACAATTTATTTTTATTTTAAACGTATTCAGTTTTATATAATATAGAAGACAAAAAATGACAAAATATCGGTAATGAATTACTTATTAACTAAATATTACGAATTACAAAGTCAAATGTTATAAATCAGATATCAAAAGTATTATACGAGTATTATTGGTCATAATCATATAACTTATCTATTGACTATTATTTATGAACTATCTATTAATATTCGATACAAAATCAACTTTTAAAAATATAATCTTATGCTGTGAGTTTATGAGCATAAACTTTTAGATATATTTAATTTTCACATTATGATATAATAGGACATTTTTCAAGGAAACACATTTCATGACGTTTTAAAACATTTTTCCAATAATAATATTTTATCGGTTTACAGTGTTTAGCAGTATACTAATGAATCGTTAATATCGAAAAGTATTCGGTTCATACATGTTATACTTATCGATGAAATATGGGAACATGTGAGAGATCTACAACATAATTGCAAGCACGGTCGATGACTTACAATGTTAACAAATTATTTCGGAATTTTTTACTTTAAGTATAATTGTGTATAATTATTAATGAATAACCACGCATGACCTGACCATGTCCAACTACATAATATTTAGGACTTAACATTTGTATGATGGCCTTAGACTTTGTTGAACATTGATTTCAAAATTCAACGATTTCAAGGAAATGACGAAAAATATTTTTTTATTTTTCTTGAACAATCGGTTGTATATTATTAGAATTTATTTTCGATTACAAACAGAAATTATCGATTATAAATGACTTGTCAATCAAGGTTCGCGAATTACTAATGGTTATAAATCAGGTATAATTTGTACTATATATCATAATTCATATTTTATAAATTATAAATTGGGTCTCTCCTATTGACTATTATTTATTAATTATTTATTCTATTGTTCGGTACAATAAAAAAAATGTTAAAACTGTAATCTTGCTGTGAGTTTTTTGACTATACACTATTAATTATAAACAATTTTATTTTTGTACTTTTCACATAGCAATATAGTGGATATACCATTTGCAATTTAACGGTATACCTTTTAGGTTACTAGGAAAGCGTGAAAGATCTACAAATGAATTGCTTTAACGGTTGTGGATTTATCGTATTAACAAACGATTTAGCGTCACATTTGGAATTTTCTACCCAAAGCATAATATTATGTTTCTAAATAATTAACGGACAACCACGCCGCTTGCTTTTCTCGCGTAACCTGCCTACGTCTAATGATGTAATATTTCGGGTTTGCAATTTGTCCGATGGCCTTAAACTTTGATGAACAAGCTCGATTACGCAAGATGTACCTAATTAATGTTTATGGTTACCCGGTATACGACCAGCCGTCCTACATAGTCTGCTGCAATCTTCAGTACAGAAACGTCTGTATAATATTATGCGTACAGCCCTTGTGTCCCAGTGAAGTGAGTGAACATCTTATTATTATTATTGTTATTATTATTATTGACATTGTAGTTAGCAGAGACATGACCAAGAGTTTAATGTATAGTGTACCTATTCCGGTGTAAGACTGTTCACTGATATTATTCTAATAACACATTAGTGATTAGTATACTAATTATAATTATTTATTAAATGTTAAGAATTGATGACATGACGGAATACACTATGCAACCCGGTGATTGGAAACCCATCTTAAGGTGTCTAATAGTATACGATCTATACACTATAAATAATTATAAGCGAGATATTTTTATCGAAATTATTTTCATCCAAAATATTTTGACTCGACCTCCACAAGTCATAATCCTACCAGTCTCGCTTGGTCTTACCAGGTAGGTTCTTAAAAAAAGTGAATGTTAAATGTCAAATTCTAACATAATTCTGTTGATATACAAATATAATGGTTATAGGAACATGATTTAAAAAAAAAAAAATGATGTGTATTGTATAATCAAAATTAAAATAAAACAAAATCGTAGTGTAAAATATTCATACTGCCTAATATTATGTAATATGATTATGCATAATTACGGATATAATATTATTAATTGAACTTTAAGACAAGTACAACAAATAACAATTATACACATATCTTATTATCAATAAACTTAATTGAGAACTTCCTCATCGGCGGTACCGAGGTATTTCAATGCTATTAGGGATCATCCAATATTTACAAAAATATGTATTTGTTTTAAATTTGTTCGTTTTGAGATTGTTTGAATAACGTAAAGAGTAAAGTTATTTTTTTTCAACTCAAACGAGAAGAAAAAACTTTGATAATTATTGTTGTTATTTGTATTAAAATGAAGTCAACACTCAATACTAATATATATACTAATAATATAGGAACGAATGGGCAGAATACCAGTCCCCTAAAAGCTAGAACTTATAGTAATATCTCAGGTCCTAAGACTCAAAATGTTATACTAAAACAATAAATGGGTGCATGAACATAATATTGACTGTATTTTGACTGGGTTGTATCAATGATTATCTGGACATATATATTATAAATAAAGTGGTTACAATGATTACATCGGGACGGAAAATGTTTCACAAGTGAGATAATAATATTATTATTGTCATTTGTCATATTAATATGTGTATGGTACTAAATGATATTACATCAATCGTACGGTTGGGTTCCCGTATTAAAAACAAGTCATGACTATTCCGAGCTCGTTACAATATTATCAGTTGTGTTAATAATAAAAAACGATGGGAGATCGTTTGTATTGTTTTTTTTATTTTTTTACTGTACAATACTACAATGATATTCAATGAAAAATGAAAAACACTATATCAATTTAACGAGTAAGATTGGTTTCGAGTTAATCTTAAATATCGATTATCTTATTTTGTGACTTTCCTGATTTCGAGAAATACTCATAATAATAATATTGAAACGAAATCGTATTGAAAGAATAAAATTAAAAGGGCCATATTGAATGGGATGACGGAGTCTTAAGTTCCAACGATAGCGAGTTTATGTTTTTTATTTCCTCAGAAAAAGCGTTATGATTATTATCGACATCTAATGATCAATGACATTATATGCTTCTTTACGATGTACTATATTTTCATTTCCATAATTTCTTCTTATTTTTTTTACGACAGAAATATACTATAGTATACTCGATTATCGCGACTATGAATTTTGATGTTCTAATGTATTATACATCCTGCTGACATTAAGGTTATTGATTTTATTTGGAGACAAAAACATTTTGATTTAGCAGCCAGTTAACATTGAAAACACCATGATAGGCCCGTATGTTATGTTTTTTTTTACATTAATAATTTTTACTTTAAATTAAAAATTCAATAATTTATTTTCGTTATGACAAAGTTTTAGTATTTTTTTTTTTTGTATGTTTTTAAGAATATATTTGTTTACAATACAGTTAATATAATTATATGTGTACTGTATAATGTGAATCGATTTTCTAGACCATAGTAAAACATTGTTTTTTTTAGTAAAAAGTTATTCACAATTAATTATGTTACCGTCAAGGACGTAAATTAAGTAATAAATGTTAATTTATAGTCAATATAACGACATTTCCGATCAAATTAGACAGTATACAATATTGAGTATGAAATATCTTTGATGTCCATTATTATCAGGCAATGATGCATTTTAAAATATTTCCTATTTTATGGACGATAATTCCGGGCTGTTTCAGACTTATAAGATACAAATATTAAAACACTTATTTGTTTGTTGGATTAGAAAATCGATTTTTTGGTTATCTAGAAATAATCAGTACTAACGACAACGTACTTCTATATAAAAATTAAAACCCCAAAGTATTTGACGTTGACGATGATGACAGTGGAGAATAAGAAAATCGTGATATTATACGTAACTAATGTTGAAAAATATAATAGTTGATTAATTATTATTTAACTATAATATTTTTATTATTATTGCAATTATATATTTTAATATTTTAGAATTTAATAAGAAATCAGAAGTCAGTAATATTTTAGATTTGAGGAAAGATCAAAATAATAACCATAGACAAGTGGCCTTAACTAACCTTTAAAATCAGGCACAAAAAATGATGAAGACGTATTCCAATAATAAGTTGACAGAACTTCAATTAAGAATTACAGTAATAGTACCTATGCCGGAATTGAATAGAACATATAGCTCGACTCTTCATCTAACAGCGGCCACTGTTACATATGAAGCCGATTACATGTATACATTATGTAAGCACAATAAAAATTAATTAATAAAAATATTAAAATGTCTATGTAGGCACGGAGTATGGTATGCTAAAACATTTGTTCGCTAGATCGCTACTGGTCTCGAGTCCTGAAAACACTGTAAACTATGAAAAGACAATCCTGACTGCCGGAGGAAAAGGAGTTATCGTTCATTCGTGAGAATCACGGATCACAAACATATACTAGATGTATTTGTAAAACAGGATGCAAAATAAATAGATGTGGTTGTAAAAAATCTAATGTCTTATGCAATTCTAAGTGTCACAGTACTTACATTAAATTGTGAAAATAATTAACTATGAACAATTTATCTCGTATTTAGAAATGTCTGATCTAATATTTAAATATTTCGTTAAACAAAATTATTATCATTGTCCATCTTCCGTATTAAACATTAAGTTATAGTTGTAAATATGTTAAAAAAATGTTTGATTTTTACAATATTGCCCATGATGTCAGTTAATGCCCAGGCATTGACGTTATTGCCTAATTTACATAATTAACGGTAACATATATATAGGTAATATTATGGATATTATGCAATAAATTAAATTTTGTATTTATTTATGTTTACATTTTATGAATTATTTAATTTTGAAAATATAAATATTCAGTAAGAAATCATTAAATTGTATAGTAAATAACGTAATCAACAGTGTTATCACATATTTATTATAACATATTTTAGTATAATAGTATAATATTTATTTTTTAATATTTATAGCTATTATAAGACATTTAATTTAAGTTATTAATCAAAAATAATAATATATTAATAGATTATATATATGTATGAATAATTAATTAACTGTGTGTCACTATGTTAAAAAAAAATCGATTTCCATGGCATCCAATAAAGAAATAAATCACAAGACTGTTAACAAAACTATAATGAATAATAAATTAACTATTATAAATCATAATTAAGTACAACCAAGTAATACAGTTCACATGTAATGATTATGGATTAAATATTATAATAATATATTTGTCACTGAATAATTGATCTATGTAATATTTTGAATTATGATGCTCAAAAATGGTATTAAAATGATTTAATAGTATCTAGTAAATTTAATTCAAATAAAGTAATATTACATTTTAATTTTTTATACTAACATAATATAATAACAATGAATGGATTAAAATGTATTGTTATAATACCTTTTTTTGTTTACTCGCATGAAAAAAAGTAAGTATATATATTTTTTTAAATTTGTTCGGGACAGGGAAAGTTTATCATATTATTACATTTTCATTCTCATACTGACACATGATTTTTTTTACTTGGTACCTACTATCAAATAAAAATCTGTTTTGATAAAACTGACAATTGAAATCGTGACATTTCTCGTTTAATATTTTATTGTACCTTTTTAATGGAATACAATTCAATTATATTATAATATAGATACACGGTTTTTAATAAATAAATATATTGAAAAATACTAAGATTACAAAATAGGTTATCAGAACATCAAGCATTATAATTGTATGTAGGAACAAGGAAATAACTGACTTAAAAATACTATAATTTGTAATAGGCATAAGACAATATGTTTAACGAGTTCAACGTCGAAAGATGAACAAATATTGTTAATAGGTAGGTACTCAAAGTTTTTTCTGGTACCTAGTTAAAACATTAACCAATAATAGGTTATAGTTATTATTGTTTCAAAGGCATCTAATAATAAACCAATATTTAATATTTTTCCTAAGTATTATTATTACTGTCCAAAAGATACTCGTTTTTTCAACAATAATAAGAATTAAGTGCTTGCACTGGCATGGTTACACAGCAGACTATCTACGAAATAACTCGTATAAATAAAGGTTATGGAAAAATTTAAATGAAAAATAGAAGCTAACAGTACTATAATTATAATTTTTAATTGTACATAAAAAAATATACATTCAAACATTATTCGATATAGTATTCAATTGACTGTATTTTACAGTATAGTATTAAAATATATTATAACCTTTGACAACAGCTCCAATGTTGATGTAACTAAATGAGAATATTAATTATTTTTAAAGGACTAATGTTATTTAAATTATAAACAATAATTTATTCGATTTCTATCTGTACAATAATTGTAAAAAAATATATACAGTGTAGTTTAAATGTATTTGTGAATATTGTATTAGCCTAAAGTATTCAGCACTGTTGAATATCCGTATGATTGGAAATGTATAGACGTTAAAGTTGGTTTTGATTTACTGACGATCGAGTGTCTATTCAATAGCCAAATCAATAGACAGTAGTAAATATCACGTTAAAATGCAAAATAAATAATTATATCCTTAAGTATTTGTTACTGAAAGTTTTATAAGTCCGATCACGAGAAAAATGATTGGAAAAATATGGATTTGTAATATTTAAAATTATTTAAATACTAAAATGAAGACAAATAATTTTATTTAACCCTTTCACTGCTCCAGACGTACTATTATTAGATTCCTTTATGTTATAATATTATCATTGTCCGGTAAACGTACAATTTAAGGAAACTCTGTATTACACTATTTTAAACGTAAATAATTGGATCACCTACATTAGATCTCATAACTAAAATTAAGTAAAAAATAGATAAATAGTTTTTTTGTATTTAATGAGAAATACGCAAGTTGCTGATCATAAAGTAAAAAGGTTAAAAAAAACTATACAATAATAATTGATCTAATTTTAAACAATAACAGACAGTTATATCATGTTTCAAATGTACAAAAAATTATATCTTTAAGTATGTACTCAAGTGTCACTAAAATTATAATGAAACAAATTACGAAAAAAATGATTTGAAAAATATGAATTTACTACATGGAAAACTATTTAAAAAACGGAGAAATTGATTTTTTTTAATACAATAATTGACCTAAGTTTTTCGTAGCTGTATAGAAAGTAAATTATCTTAGATTATGCTAAAATACAGAATAAAATATAAATATAGTCGAGGTACATTTCGATAACATTTGAAAAATTATGTCACTAATCAAAATACTGAAACCAAGTTTTTCCACAACAACTTAACTCTCAGTACAAGAAACAAAGGTAAAAATAACAAGACTACAGGTCAAAGTAAAGAAGATCACCTTAATTCTTTAGTTTTTAAACTTTTCCAAATACCATGTTCGGAACATGATAGTCATCTGTAATAGGATTATGTGATCGTATACGATTCTCAGATTTGCATTTAATGTTTAATGACATGTAGTTCTAAGCGCACCAGTTTAGGTCCTACTAATAAATCAAGATCAGAACACAGTAGTTTTATATCCTCCGAAGATGTAACAGAAATAAGAAGTTTTAAATCATCAGCAAAGAAAAGTACTTTTGAAAGTTTACCGGAAAATCGTTTATAGACAGTAGGAAAATATTGGAGACAAGCAAAATCTTTGATGAAATCATCAGAAAATAACTGCTAAGATAGGTACAATAATGTACGTCCCTTTTAAAATTATGTGATATTCAACCGTTTAAGTATGAAACAATTAAGATTACATTTCAATTTAGCTCCTGCACAAAGCAACAATTCTAGGAACACGACCTTTGCACTATAAATACCTAGTATTTCTGTATAGAAATTTATCGAATTACTGATGACTGGATCCCTGTGGACTGGTGACATGGCGAGTAAAGATTTTCAGGGTACTACCTACGTTTTCATGTTCGTACAACCAACAATTATAATAATAATCTAATTATACGTAATCAGTCAACTTTACGTAGTGATTTAATTTTTTATGACAATTGATTCAAAGATGACCGATTTACGATTTTAGTGGACTAATTTTAATAGATACTATTTGTCCATTACTTTTTATCAAAGTTTATTTTCTTTTACCTACAAGAATACGGATTTAGTTAATAATTACCAATGCATTTAAAATACATGACTAATTACAGAGGAGAACATTAATTTTGTACCACAGGTGCCATCATGAGTACATAGAAATTGAATTTTTTTTTAAAGCAACGCTATACCAGTAAAGACAACGTTTGATTCGCTACTGACTTCATGATACGCGTTTAAATATTTATTAAAATATAACTGGTAGTCAACGTAATAGTAAAAGTTTAATATTACTGTTCAATTTAAATTATTTTGAAAAATTAAAATTAGAATTAAAAAGGTCGGCATATTTACCAAAAAATACAATAATCAAATGTCATTCAGATAATCTACAAAAAAATCTTTAGTTCTGATATTATATAGCCAATGCCAAATTTTTACTATGTGACGGAAAACAATTCCTTTTTATTGTAGTTCCGCTCATTTTTCGTAGAATTTTTCCCTTTAAAACGGACAACGGGCATTCTATATTTAGATATTGTATTAACACTGGTATTTCAAATATGAACTTTTGTTTGTCTACTGAATTTGTGGTATAGATTTGTTTAAGTTAATGCATGGCCTTGACAAAATTGTAGTTCTAGCTGTCCTGCAGGTTGATTGATTAAGTACAATAATTCAATTGCTAACGTTTATTTACTACCAATTATTTATCTTATATTCTCAACACACATGAAGACCTATCGATCGGTTAGACGGTTCTAATAACTATATCAAACTAGTTGCCCCGCCCTTCGTCGACCTTGCCAAATACAAGTTATTTAAAAAAAAATTTATAAATGTTATGTTATACAAAAAATATACCAGAATCCAACCCGAGTGTGAGCCATCGGGAACCGAACATTGAAAAAACAAAATTACAATCATGCCATTATTTGGACGTTTTGTGGTATACCTACAACACACGCATCCATGTATAATATATTTTGTACCCCCACCCACGACATGCTAGTTATAATCAAATATTTAAGCCGATAAAAAGCTGCCGATGTATTATTCAGAAGCCGTCTGCTAAGAGAAATAAAACATACGATCACGTACACCGTTGGCGATTTATATAAAGTGCGCCCTCGTATCTCTTTATACACCAATAACATTTTCCTCGGCGCCGTCTCGCACGTCCCGGCCCCCGAAGATTTCGATTTGGTACCTACAACTAGTAAAACTCGCGAGTCTTTTGAAGGGCTTAATATCGGTCGATGGGTGAAAAAAATGATTAGATATTGAAAATATTACTATAAACTAAAAGGCACGGATGTGTATAGTAATATTATAATCTATGCATAGCAGTAGAGTAACAAAAATCTGCCAAATGTCTCGTCAGTGTGTCCTAATAGAAATAAGCGACGATGACATAGACATATCGTAGGTGCCCAGTGAAAAAAGCTGTGAAATAATTCAAGATTTGGATCTAGCTGAAAACCTTTGCAGGAACAATTTGGAAAAGGCGTTTACCGTGCCAAAGATTTGTTTTCTATATACATATAGGTAAATATATATTTACATATTCGTAAACAATTTACAAGGTATATTTATAATAACTATATAAGTAACCAATGGCAACCCTCTAAATAAACAAAAAATAGTATTCGATTTGTGTGAGCCAAAATAAAATTGAAGTGTATTCTACCTTAAGGGGTTAAAAAATACGCTACCTATAAATGTGGTTTAGTGAGGGCCGAGTCTCTAGAAATCTATTCATATAACTTTTATTGAAAACGGTCAAACAGTTGAAGTTATTAAATAATTTACAGAATATCATTTTTATAGCATAATAAAACAATATTAAATTTCGTCACCTGAAAACGATTCATTTGATCAGAGCTTGAAAT
Organism: Myzus persicae; assembly: GCF_001856785.1. Lineage (NCBI taxonomy): Eukaryota > Metazoa > Arthropoda > Insecta > Hemiptera > Aphididae > Myzus > Myzus persicae. The sequence continues at coordinate 234,480 of NW_019101557.1, read as the reverse complement.
CCATTTGTTATACAATTGATAGGTATCAAAATCAAAATATTGTCTTCAATTAAATTCAACATTTATGTATTATAATCGACAAAAATTCAAAACTATAATTGATTTCGTACTAACATTATAATCGTTTTATAATTTTTATAATATTGTAGAATTCGATTTGAATGTTAAAAAAAATAATTTAAATAAAAAATTGAAAAATTATAGATAAGATTATAATATTGTACTTATGTAAAACGTATGTGTAACAATAAATAACTAATATTTCGTTTCCTTAGGTTGTTTTCTCAGTGTAACAACACTGCCGGACAAACGATGACAGGTTAGTCATATTAAAAAATCAAAATTAAAATAGTAACAATTTAAGATATATTTCGGAAATCAAAAAAAAAGAAAAACAATGTTTAATATAATTTAATTTAAAATCATAATGCAATATTAATTCAATATAGTTTGAATATAAACGTATTTCATTTAAATCCGAATAAAATAAATATCGATAAGTGAAATTTAAATTAAACTAAATTGTTTTCATATTTATTTCAAGCTTTGCATTTTATAGTTTGGCTGAACAAAAAAAATACTTTTAATTGCAACTCGATCGAATGTGAACTATGATATTTGTTTTATTTTAAAATTACATACATTCATACATTCCGTAATTAATTAACATGACGATTTGAGAAAGGCAAACAAATGTCCACGACATAGTTACTTCGTGTTAGAGTCGATATTAAAATTAAAATTGCCAAACAATGTTCCTATTTCAATTTATATTTTAAAATGATACGTCGCACCGTGAAATATAATACAAACTATAAACATTATTTTATAACATAGATTATCTGTGTCTTTTAAGCGCATGATAATATTATTTAAAGATAATATTATGTTTCGCTTACAGCTTTACAGTCCCACATTTTATAACACCGATACCTGCGACATTATAATATACTGTATAATAGACGTTATTATCGTTGTATGACCTATTTATGTTTACTTGCTCGAGAAATCTCTTAAGACCTCCTAATTATATCCAGATGGTTCCCCGCACGTGAGCTAGGTATTATAATAGCTGTGTAGTAATGCAAAAGAAATTATGACACCCGTCAGAGCGAAAACCGTACTCGTTGTTTTTAAGAACACATTTTGATATTTAGATGCCTTTAACCCGTCAAAAATGTCATGGGTCGGGGAGGAGAGGGGCGTGCGTAAAACCGTCGGTGTGGATCGTTGTTTTTGTTCTGCTAAAACGTTTTAGCCCAGCCGTGTAGATTACAGTGGATTTGCATATTTGCTAAGATGGTGTTTTAATGAATGGGAAGCGATGTGCGGTCGGGCAATCATCAGTCATTGTGGCCAGTGTATATTGTATAATATGTAGGAGTTTCGGGACAAAAATGCTAATGAAAGAAACATTTTTTCGTATTTATTTATTTTATTCAACAAAATGTTAGACGCTTTTATTTCGTTTTTTCGTTTTTTTTTTCGTTCTCTTTCAGAATATACGTCATTTAGATCGGCATCGGGGATAAAACCGACCTTTTGGTTGTATTAATAATATAATCCCTTAAACTGCCGAGCATTGTAATATAAACGAACGCACGTGGTCAAAGAGATCTCCATTAAGATTTGGAGTGAGGGCAAGTGTGAAAATATAACGTGGGCAACTTAAGCATGGCAAATGAGTATAAGGCTTTTGATCTGGGTGTTTACAATACCCTGCTAAAACAAAGTCATTTCGAGCCCAAAATCTCACCTCACTACATACCGCATTCGAATCCGGGTGTTATTTTCAGCTTGATATAAATCCCCTTGCTTTCAAGTTTCGACTGAGATAAAAATCGTTCGTTAACGATAACGCCTGTTTCTTTATAGTTATGTATAATATCAAACTATAGGTAAGTACCAACGGCGTTTCACAAGACTGAATTCGTTTTTGATTCTGATGAGCCGCTAGAAGTACGCATTAGGGGTTCCATAATGATTTATTATAATACCATGTTTCAGTGTCATTTATATATAACGTAAACAGTTGTTTTATCATCATAAATAAAAAGTCGTTCTAAAGATGCTATGCTTGAAATTTCTAGAAAATTTTCAAATAGCTGGCGCCAAATAATTTCAAAAAAAAAAAAATTAGAATTCATAATATTTATAATTATTATTATTATTATTTATAATTATATTTATAACACTGTGGTTGTTAAAAATAGATTTTATGGCACCCTCTACGTATTGCATTCGTCATTTAGAAAACAAAATGAAATGGCGAAATTAAAATTTTCTCAGAATTTGGTACTTTAGGTATTGAAAATGATGCAAGTCATATATTTAAAAAATCAACACTTCAAAATATGAAGTTGCATTTTTCTTTTTAACATTATTCAGTAACCATCTTTACGTTAGATAAAAGGATAGTAATTATTAGATGAAATAATTATGTATGAATCATATTATGAGCTAGGTATTTAATAATTTTATGTATAGCTAAAAAAACCATATACATTAAATCATTATTTTTTCAGAAGTTATACACAAATTTATACAAATGACAATATACAACTGTGTGTAAGGACTATAATTTTTTTGTCCGTTTCAGATAGTAAATCATTGTTGTCGTTTCGTTATATTGTAAACCATTATAATTATCTGCATGTACATTGTGTTAAAGACAAACAAATAACAATGTGTTTCAAAACTGAAATCTCCAAAATATATTTTTATATTTTATTTAACAATGAAAATAGTTTCACATGTAACACATACATTTATTATCGATTGGTGTGGCTAAATGGACGTCCTAAACATTGTTTTGTGGATTTAACAATTGATAAAAAATAAACTTTGTGAACTTTTTATTGGGTCTTCAATTCGATATTAATATTTCAGCTACGTATGTTTTCAAACAATTTATTATATTTTAATAATAAAGCTCTATTACATCATAATAACAGTATATTTTCGCCACGTATTTTAGGGCCCATAAATGTCATGTAAAGGAGAATTTCAACGACTTACGAGGACGGTGATTCTTTTTAGATATACGCAGTTTGGAATTTTATTTTTGCAGAAACGTTATATTTATTAAATATGAACAGAATGTGAATGTACTCAAATTATTAAATATGTTAACAATATATTACTAGTATAATAGATGGACATCGATAAAACTGAACACACTAAAACTATCTTTGAATTAGTTATTAGGTACCTATATTACTCTCATGTTCAGATGTAACAAATGCACAAGTGCATATAACTATACAAATTATTCGGGCTCTGAATTTAAAATATTCAAATTGAAATATGAAAAATATTTGTATTTTTTTTAAACGTATTCGGTTATATATGATTAGACATGACTATTGACTACATACAGACAAAGACAATGGCATATTAACCAAGGATAACAAATATATATACATATATATTATGTTATATGGTTATAAATTAGGTATAAATGGTATTATAGTATTGGTTAATTAATTTATCACATATCAATTTTGATCACTAGTATCTATTATTGATTAACTATTTATTAAAGTATTCGTTGCAATAAACCAACTTTAAAAAATTCTCTTTTGATGTATGTAATTTATGAATATAAAATTTAAATATATAAAATAATTGTTTTTGATTTTTTGTTTTCATAAATGATATGTATATTTCAAGAAAATAAATTTCATGGCATTTTAAAACCCACCATTAATTATATAGAAAAGGTTATCCACTATATAAGTTACATTGTTTTATAATAATTTCGATGAAGTTTAATATTTCCATTTTCATCTCGTAATGTAATATTTTTGATTCTGAGGGGAGTGATAAATGTATGATTCTACAACGAAGTGTGACTGAAGAGAATTTTTATAGAAGAATAAAAATTTAAACCTAAGAATTTTTCTGGTAATAAAATGAATCTGATTGGTCCTTTGGAATTTTGGATGATCTAAAAAATAAAAAATCCTAAGAACTTTTTTTAATAATACGAACTACACAAAATAAAAAAAAACATGGAAAAATGGGAATTCTCAAGCAAAACCAGTTTTGACAAAATCAAAATACTCTTCTTATGTTGTAATAATTCAAAAACGAATAACTGAAGTTACTTGATTTTTTTACCAAATGTTTGTATTTGCATTTTTTATTCATTTTTAAGTAAATTTCTTGAAACATTTTCACACTTAATGAACTATTTACAGCCATTTAACATTTTCGATTATTTATTTTCAGTTGCTTTTTTTTATGCATTTCGATAAAAATTGTTCGGTCGATCGAAAAGCTTAACAATTTAGTACCAGGTTCCTCATAAGTTCATATTTTAGCTATTTAAAAATTGGCACAAAAGTTATTAACAACACAAGAAGTATAGAATATGAATTTTTATTTTGAAAAATATAAATCCTTGTCCCAACGTTTGGCAGGACAGCTAGAACTATTGTAATGATTCAATATTAATATAATATTCTATAAATATCCAATGTTTTCAACAAAAATTAATTCAATCAAAACCGTATTCTCAATGGTAAAACGAATTCCCATGATTGCAATAGAGAAAAATATTAAAAAGTATTTAAAAATATTGACTGACAGACCATTGTGCGTCGTCACCCAAAATAATTTTTCATATGCCATGCCCTATGATTATAATATGTCAATGAATAAAATCAATTAATTCAAGTTCAACATAAACATTTTAGGGACTTACTCAATGAAGAGGTACACTCGACACTTACTTAGCAGCAGAGTGGTTACCAACTTTCTCCTTTTTTATCATATAAATTACACTACAAATTACGATACTATACACTATTTAAAATATATTGTGAACTATCTGATTTATAATGTCCATTGTCCATACACAATATTATTATTATAATGATAACAAAATAGTTATTAATTATTTTTCTCGACGTTACACTGCGTTTGATCGTCACCAATATTTTTCATATTGTGTGTAAGTCCCGACGGGACACTAATCATTTATAATTACTCGGAAAAACACCTTTAACATTGATCCCAGCTGTTTGCTCATAATTAGAGACCTTATTTAGAGCGACTTGGTGAAGACGGCATAGGTGGTGGTGAGGAGCGGGCGTCCGTATTTCGTGCGGGGTTAAAACCTTAATTAATTTTCTCGCGGTAACCCTCGTTAAAATTAGTATGTAGGCATAGTTAACAAGTATATACCTTCACACTCGTGTGTCGAGTGTTTTCGAATAAGCGTGACCGGGCGACGCGACAATGATGCGCTAGCTGAAAAACCAGAAAAAGTGTACCTACTTAAACTGTGAACGTTCCGTTCACAAGCCTGTGACGCAGATGGGTCTCCCGGTGCATTATATACGCCGTATAGCAGCACCTCCCTGTAGGTGGAAAATAATGGATTTGTGTGTGAGGGTAGATGACTGGTGGTGTACAGCGAGGGGCGATGGTGCAAGGGAGTGGAGGTGGGTGGTTGGTGGTGGTGATAGTGGAGGCAGGCCGTGCACCTTACTCTCAGTGACAACGACTCGAGAAAAATTTAAAATCGGTTAAGTGATACTCAGCAGTACGGTGTGGTTGACGGTGGTCGATGAATTAAAAAAAATTATAATAAATAAATAAAACCGTGTAACATTGGCGTGAGGTGTTACCCTTGGGCTAAAAGACCATTAAAATAATTAAGAGACGGGCTCGAAATAGAGGAGAGAAAAAAAATTAAATAAACGTCCGGGAACATTATTTTATATACCTGCGAGTCGTATAGTAATAATAATGGAAGCCCTTTATAATAGTTTCCCGCACTTGGGGAGCGCGACCTGGACTCCAGGCAAACAACAACAAAACAACAACAACAACACGCGGGAGTTTTTAGTGAACACTTTTAAACTCTTTATTATTATTTTTCTTGTGAGGGGGAGCGTAGTGGCTATCTTACTAATCGGTATAATTTTTAGATCAATACTTAAAATATATTAAGACTTCTCATCACAGCAGTTCCTTACATGTTATTATAAGAGTCTGCTTTAAAAAAATATTCCCATCGTATTCCTTTAAGATACATTCCCTTTTCTCACTACGGCAGTCTTTCTGCTATTTTTCCTAGGCATCGGAGCATACTTTTCACTGCGATTTGCGTGGGTATCTGCAAACGGAACGATGTTAATGTGTCACCAGGCATGAATAAGAATTATTGACAAGCTCCAACATAAGGTAAATGTAAGTTTTTAGAAAGAGATGGACCTCGGACTATATACCCCCCCCCCAACCCAAAAAAAAACAACCCTGGATTTGGAATTTTATAAAATTATAGTTTATTACTACTCAGCTACCAATAGAGGTGATAGGTTAGGTTAGGTGAAAATTGTAAACCGAAAAAGAAAAAATGACGAAAACTCACATGCCGTCACCGGTCAGTAATAATTCGTGGGTACCTACTTACTCTATATTATAGATCCATTCATCGTCGATACGCGTTTAGAATTTAAAACCATCGTAATTCAATGAATAAAAATAAATCAGTGTTATTAAAACTACACGCCTTGACGATTTGTGCTAGGACAATCGCCCTCTATCCACTCCCTATCCGACACCACTTCCACCCCAGACCCCTCGCGCGTGTGCAGCTCTCGTAAGCACGTTCGAGCAAAGGCCCACCGGCTAGAATGACTGTAGAATGTGTACACACACACACACACACACACACACACACACCCACAAAAGTGTATAAGCATATAAGTATATATGAGCGGCGTTATAAATAACATCACATGTTCACAAATGACGTGAATCATTGAGGCTTGAGTTATGTGGCGGGTGAAAAATTGAACTTCTGGTAATACGTTACCCCTCCATCATCACGTGTATACCGTGTTTTGGGCCTACGCGTTTATATTAAACTCCTATACATTTCAACCCGTTCGTACAAGGTGTTAGTAGTGGTGTGTATGTATGTGTGTGTGTGCGGGTGTGTGGGTGCGTATGTGTGTTCATTGACACAGCGGGGTACCAATAGGGGACCACAATATATCATAGGTGGAATTAGCTTCTCGGCGAACTAGCTCACACATGCCCATAAACACCACACACACACACACACACCGAAACGACGACGGTTCTTCCGGTCTGTAGACGGAAACAAAGGGACGCTCGTCGTATAAAAGTCGAGAAAAAAACTGTATTCCGTGTATAATAAAGTGAAAATAATTTGTTTTAAAAAAAAACGTGCTCTGCTGCCGTATATGACACTTTCCGAACCTTTTTTCGAAGGCAATTGTGAATAATAATATTATATTTTTCTTATTTTTCCTTGATACTGAATTAAATTTATCGTTAAACTAAAAGGCATTCCTTTTTTCACACTTTTGCACTCTCATCTTTCTTCGTTCGTAATCCATTTAGTGGTATTAATACTTACCATTAACTATGTACCTATACCTTATTCTTTATATTTTATTCGTATTTTATCTAAATTTTTTTTACACACAATTACTATTAATTTAAAATTCAAATTATGTCCCCTATTCTAATAATATTATTATACCTACAACCACAATTGTTCACAATAATTTTAAGGACTAATATTCATAAATAAGAAAATCGTTGATTCTATTTTATTTTGTAAAATATCATTATTTGATGTATTTAGAATAATTTTTTTCGAATATTGGATTACGAAATAAAACACTAATAATAATGGACAATGACTGACTGATGGGTATTTATTTTGTTTTGTGGTTCACACGATATTAAACAAAAATGCAAATAATGAAATCAATTACATCATGAGTTCACATCAGTACTTGTGTAATTTCACTGTATAACTGTAAATGTTCACTGTATTTAAAACAATAGTTTTATAATGTTTAACTAATTTTCTTCTGAGATGAAAAACGTCGGCGCTATAAATCGTCAGATGACATTAAATATTGATTGGTTCTACTTTATAAAAACTGATATTGTGCTTATCGTATTTTACATCTTCATTTTTAAACATTAATTATGTTGCCTCTGAATCGATTGTAGTTAATAATCAAGTTTTTAATATGTTTATATTACTTATGAGTTATAACAATACATATTATAGTATACTATAACAATATTATATAATGCATATTACATTTTTAACATTCAGTCAACATTATTGATTTAAATTTTATTTGAACAATTTTTGGTGTATACATAAATTAGTTAAGTTACGATGTATAGTGATATATACGAGATAAGCAATATACAACTAAGAAGTGTTTTTGAATAATTGAGCAGGGAAATTAAATAATTAGTATTTTGATAAATTCATACGGGTTTAATTTAAATACATTTTTATCATTTTATCGTACTATCGAGAACTGGAGACAGTTGTACCTATACATTAAAATATATTGTAGTAGGTATAACAACAATTTAGTTAAAATATTTTATCAAACCTTATTAATTAAACTGATTCATTATATTAAATTGATTTTGCCAGTGGGTACAAATTCTATAATATGTAAACAATGACACAACGAACAAATTATTATAATGATATGAAACTATTTTTTAATAATATTATGCAAATTTTGTAATATAAAATAATCATAATTATATAAAACGAACAATGTGTTTCATAGCGCAGTACCCTTGTGGTAATTTTTATTGTTTTAAACGATTTTGTATTAATTGGACACTGTATAATATTAAATGTATTAATTATTATAAGATGTATTGGTGAACAGTCAGTTAAAATGTATCAAACTATAAAGTTATATTATTCGATAATTAAATAAATATAGATTATTAGTTGTTATCTACTAATAAAAGCCATCAACACCTAAAGCTCACTATATTATTTTATATTCACGAATTTTATAATGCTAGTGTCATGATTTATATCATTGGGTAAAACCAGAGACTTAATATTCATTGGATTGCGTGTTTTGAGCATACAATAAAGCACTTGACTCACAGTTTTTTTTATATTATAGAATAATCAGATATGTAGGTTGTTAAGTACTTTCAGATATTATTACGAGATTGCAAGGAGTGAAATTTGCAATCATTATATTATTCTTATATTTATTTATTTTTGTATTTTTGTATTTTTTTTTTTTTTTTTTTTTATATTTTATTCCCGGGATGAGTACCTATGATCAGTTTGAGAATCATACTTAGCTATTGGGTTTGTACTCCAGAACATAACTCTTTGTAACAAGATTACGCTTTCAAGTATTTCGTGTTAGTACTTCTGGATCGGAAATAGCTCCCCTGAGTTGTTTGCCGATATTGTAATCTTACAAGTTACAAGGTTTTGATTTTACATAACACTCCGAGACGCACAATATTTCCCCGAGGTCTTGGGGATGTCTATATTAAAAGTGAATTTAACATAAATTCTGTTGATATTTGACATTTTATTTAAAGTTAAATAACAAATTTCGGGTGTACCTCAGAATACCGTGTAAGTTACAATGTCGTTTGTGGTTATAACGCAAATTGGGATACTGAATTATATAAAAGGAAAAAACTTCTATTGTGTTAGTCACTATAGGTAATGTCAATGCGGTTCACCTCATGCAGTTACGGTTCAAACGTGGAAAAAAAAGTAATTATAATAATAATATATATATGACGTGGCTAGGTATTTAAAATGTTGAAACGCAGATAAAGATTCCGATAGCATTGGATACTTATTTTAAACGAACCAAGATTGCAATTTATTTCCTACCTTTTTATTTTATTTTTATTCTTTCAAAAAGATAATGATGCACCACTTTACAGACTTGGTGTGGGATTCGAATAAAATATGAAACTACATAGGTACCTATTTTAATTTTTGACTTAGATGTATCAACATTTTCCAATAAAAATCACCCAACAAATAATTTACAGTACCAAAGGGGGGTTTGTATTTGAAAAATAATTACTTGTACAAAATATATTAGAAATTTAAAAATATAGTATTACAATAAACCTAAAAGTTTAAAAATCAGAATTTGAATAAATGTATTATTTAAGCAGAAAATGGGGGAGGCATATTTAAAAAATCACGCTGTATATTAAGCTGCGAATCATATGATATTAATTTTAATAAGATGCCTTCTATACACTATATGAAATATTAAACTGCATTATTTTACAAGTGTTAGTACTGTTCAACGCAAAAGAGTCACAACAACCAATTATTTTAAGTTTTTAGTAGTTTGTTTTAGTTTTAAAAATTATAAACAACACAATATTATTACATACAATATTATTGATCTCAGGAAAACAGCTAGAATTAGGTTGTTTCAAAATATTATGCTATTACTATATATCTTAAGTTGATAGTATAATTAATTTGGACTTAAATGAAATTTAAAGTTTCGGATTTAAGTTTTAAGTCGGTGCAATTTATTAACTTTAATAGATTTAAGGGAGTGAGGTTAAGACCATTTTACATTATATTAAGCGTTACCATGGTAATAGATTTTGAAGGGGGAGTAAATCCTTTGTTTGTTGCATACAATGTTCGATGGTAAAATATGACAAGGACGAGGAAAGAGAATAAGAAATAACATGAGCGAAAGAAGAAGTTGGATTTCATTCAATGGCACTTAAGAGGATACTGCATCAACATTTGTTATCTTTGTCTCTTCGGTGCATAATACAACAAAATTACGAAACAGCAAACCTTAAATTAATATTTAGTAGTTATATATTTTATAAACATTTTTTAGATTTCAATTTATTACTCTCAGTGAATAAAATTAAGATGTCAACACTTTAGTGAAAAAAATAAATAGGTCGTGTTGAAAAAAAAGTATTGAACTTTAAAGATCACGTGAAGCGTTCTCTCTGCTTTAAATTAATATTTAGTAATTATGCTGTCAAATTATAAACGAAATCTAGGCAATTTCTTAAAATTTATGGAGCGCGATTTGTTTTGTTACTAACTGCAGTTCGTGTGTCATTCATTATAGAACATTTAATATAATAATAAAGTATAATTAACAAAAATGGTATATATGTTTTAGGTTGAACAAAATCGAAATAGCAATAAGCTTACTTATCATTATATTTGTTGTTCAAACTAGCCAGGGAATTAAATTTATAATAAGTTTATGAATGAGGTTTACTTAAACTTTTTCCAAAATACCCACTTAAAATCTTAAATCAGCACTCGAAGATACACTCAGTCAAACAATAGTTCGTAGAAATTTTATTTCAACATTGTTTGAGAGTTGTGTTAAAACGGTATAATATTTGACTACAATTTTACATTTTTATTGAAATATAAATAATGTATTACACAAAATAAATTCATTTATAAATGCTTTATATCACAATAGCAATATATTTTTGTTACCTAAAAATAATGTTTTCTAACCTAGGAATAAAATATTTTGTTGATTAGATAGTTATTTAACTATTTTATTTAAAAATAACCTTCATCCTGTTTCTCTTACTACAAAATTGTTGTTTTCGAAATTCATATTTTTTTCAACATCAAGCCACACCCGTTAACAAATTTAATATATCATATTACCATTCCCTACGTTGACCGTGCTAAATAGAGTTCTCGTGAGACTCGATGAGGTAATAAAGATTGAGGTTTTGTGATTATGCGAACAGTATATTATCAGATAGTCAATCCACCAGTGGTTGATTGTGTGTAGGTACGTAAGTGTATAATTTATAACTCTAAAGTTTCAAAGTTATACAAAATTGTTTCTGATAATAAAAACCTCTCTAATAAAGAGAAAAAACAAAATACAAAATTGCAATATAATGTATACTACATTTATTAAACAAAATAAATAAACTATTATTAACATAACTTAATTACGTAACCTGCCCTGCGTGACTACGATAGACTGCACGGGCGCCACGGCATGTCGACGAACAGATAACATATTTTGTAAATAATTCGGAACGTAATTTACAAAACAATGTTAATACCTACTAATTTCTATTATTATTATTTTAATTTGTAACCAATGACAACCATTTGTATAAAACAAAATATAAGATTTCCATGTTTCATCCCCTTCGAGTTTAGAGCCAATGAGTAGCTGAAGTATTTCTTTAAGGTCTCATATATCTCTATAGCAAAATTCATCAAAATTGAACCAGCAGTTTAGGCGTGAAAACGTAACAGACAGACAGATAGCCAGACAATCAGACAGGCAGACAGACTTTCATATTTAAAATATCAATAAAGATTCGTTTAATGTAAAATTTCACAGTGGACAGAAAACTGTACATAATATAATAACACCACTTAAAGAGTCATTTTTTGATTGAGTTTAAATCGATACATTATGTAGAATTCAATTTCGAATAAAGTAAGATTTTGATTGATTTGAATTTTTGAGAAAAGCTGCAATAGTTTTCTCGGAACGATCGGTTCCGTCGATTTAACTTTGACATTATTCTCAAGTTGTGTTAAAATGATATATTTCTCAAGAATTTTTATTGAAAAAACAAATTCGTCATCCCGTTCAGCTTATGAAAATATTTAGGTTTTTTTTTTTTAATATCGAGTCAATTAACAACGTGACCTAACAAATATAATTTATTATTATATTATTCGTTTGATGAAAAAATGATATAATAATGGTCAGGTAAATATTTTTAATAGTATGAACATCGCTTACAGTGTCGTCGTTCAATTTCGTTTAAACCAATATTATGAATACTTCTATTTCGAATACTTATAATAAAATTTTGTTTAATGTGAGTTTTTGTCTTTTTGAGTAAAGTTACAGTAGAGACCTGACGGTTCCGTTGAAAGTCGTTCCGAGTAAGGTCCGTATCGTATATTATTTACGTATATGTACGGGTAGCACAATATAATACCACCTCTTGCCACCACCCACCCGGTTAGCTATCGTTATTAGGATATTTTTTTTTTTTTAACAAAACGCGTTGTCCGATTTCCGATCGAGAAAATTTATTGGTAGAGGGTCGTTTTTGTTTAGTTCGGTTTTTTTTCTTTTTTGTTCCATTCAGAAGGTCCGATCCCGTCGACGAAGGAATATCCGACGCAGACCTTTGGACGGGAAATCAAAACCCACAGGCCTCCACCGCCACCACCGCCACCCGGATCACCGGCAGCCAACCGTAATTCTTTATAATACCCGAGATTTCGGCGTCTCGTCCAACAAACCAGTCGTAAATCACGGAAGTTTAATCAAAATGAATGGGCCACCGGAAGTCGGAGAGTAAACAAAAGTGTTCGCGTGCGCAGCGTTCGTGGGCTTTGGGTGCGCCGTTGGACTGCCTGTGCCGCCACCACCACCTCCAGCCGGCCTTTGATGGATTTCAACGAGAGACGGCATAACTCACGATTATCGCGTCTGCGGATTTTGCAGCCGTATAAATTTCTTTTTTCGTTTGCTCCCTATCCGATCTCGCTGTACCGCGGTCATCACTTGACCATCTCATGACCGTGGTACGGGTATGTATAACGCGGTTCTAAGGGTATTATTAAGATACGTCATGTCTTCGGCGAATTAATTTTGACATATGGTCCACTGCTATTTTCATTAATCGTTTTAACGGCCACATCCATTTGTCCTGGATTATGTCTCCAGGTACAGAAAAAAAAACCATACATACAACGATTCAGTGCCCCGAGACATCATACGAGTATAAGCTTTAACTTTAAAAAAATTGTATCCCTACATTTTAACGACTGTATAATATAATTGTATAATTTTGTAATGTAATAACTATAATCTATCTATATATATAAGAATCTAACTTGATTTTGGAGACGAAGGAAACCGGTTTTGAACCCTCATTATAATAATAATAATAATTAACTAATTATACCAATTATTTTCAGATATTCACCGATAACGATGTCTGTTTTTTTTATTTTTTTTTTATTTTATAAACGTTGTATTATTTGTATAGCCAAAAAATAGTCTTATGTTTTTAAATTAAATTACAAAAAATAACTTCTTCCGGTGGAAGGTCGGGCAGCTAATGTGTCATAAGAATAGATCAAGAAAACCTAATATAAATTACTACCACGTGCAATCATATAGATAATAAACATATGTTTATGGTGTAGTTCACAACTTACATTTTATGTACCTACTTTATTTAATTATTGTTATCAATTAATAATATTAATTATAATTAAGTAATTTTTCTTGATATAAAATTAACTAAAATTGTATTTTATACTTCCTACTAAAATAATTTTATTTTTTTAAAGCCGGTTTTGAACGCATTAAAAAATATATATTCCGGGAATATAGGAATAACCGCCCCGAAATCCAAGGACGCAGTGATCGCAACGATCTATATCTCCCTAAATTTGGGTTTGGCATTTGTCCTAGATCATGTATTTAGGTACGCGATAGACAATAATCACAAAGGAATGAACTCGAAACATCTTGAAATTGAAACAAAACCAAAGTCGATCGATTTACTGGTGGTACATAACAGTAATATTATAATACATTATTATAGCACTTCTCGACTGTTTTTATTGTCACATTGCCATACTCCGCCTTTGATTTATTTCAACAGGAGAAAGCATAACCACGATTATTACATCTACGGATTTTAGAATTTTTTCTACATCTTTTACTTTTCCCGTTTACTCACGATACGATCTCACCATACCGTGGGCATTACTTTACCAACTCACTACGGTGGTACAGGTTTATGTTACGTGGTATTAGGTGCATGGAGATACGTCAAGTCCCCATCATAGGTGTGCTAGGAAAACGATTCACAGGCAACTACTCTTCGACTGTCGTTATTGGCACATGGTTATACTCCGTCAAAACCCCTTTAACACGTCCACGTTTGGTGGGAACTTGTCCCAAAGAATTCCGAAATAGATTTGTCCTTTGAAATGCACTTCCTAGATAGTTGTCTGATATTTCCTCGAATTCTAAACCTCGCCGCCAGTATACATTGTATTTTATTTGAAAAGTGGTAACCATATTATTATTACCGACCCCATCAAAACCTCATTCGATCGATCGATTCCCCCTGCGAGAACCCATGATGGTTAAACTAGCTTTGTTTGTCAAAGTTCGGTACCGACCTCATACTGTGGTTAAAGGGTGAAACTATTTAAGTTACTAATATTCCTGGGATCCTAATCGCTTAAAATATTACGTGGTAACCGGTGATATAATTGGAAGGCACGGTAATATTAACGAAGTATATCTATGCCATGTGTGTAGGCTATAAATTTAAGCCTCACCTATGTAGTTATATTATGGATAAACTAATACATTTTGTTATTTAATTGTTAATAATTAAATTGAAGCCATAGAACAGCATGCTACAAATTTAGATTATTTTTTAATAATTAACTGTTTATAATAATAGCAAAGGTACGATTAAATATTTAGTTAATGTTTTAATCAACTTGTTAACTTAACTAGTTTGATTGAAAGTTGAAATAACTTAGCTCTTTTCTGTTGATTTAAAAGTAATCTATCAAGTTACACATTTTTTGAAATTTTTAGTTTTTATGGTCTCTTACGTAAATTTATTAAATTAAAAATAATCCAATACTATAATAACACAAATATTTCTGTTATTTTTTTTTTTTTTGTAATACAATTTTGTATATAAATATATTTTAATGGATTAGATAGGCATATATAACTATTATATATTCAAATTTCTTTTTAAAATCAAACAATTATAATATTTGTTAAATTATTAGTTGAAATGTGTATAGTTTGAATATTTATTAATCATTCAAATCAAAATAAATATATTAGTTTATACACTGAACATTACAACAAAAGTTTAACACAATTGTTTATTATAATTTAGGAAATTAAAAAAACGCAGTCACTTTGTATATGATCCTCATACTAATTAAAATTGTAAATGGGTTCTTTTTTTTAAACTGATTCAACTTTTTCCATAAAAACGAGATAAAATGTATGATTCGTTAACTGTATACTTTTGTATCTTAACCTTCTTGTGTTCTCTTAGCTTAACTTAAATTAATTATATTCATACATTTGCCTACGTTTGAATAATAGAACCTGGGTGTCCAAACGTTAGTTGTTACATTATTATGGTTTTGTAATAATTTATTTTTCAGCATGGGATGATTATTTATTTCAGTTCAACATAATATCGTATTCGGTCAATAACAATTATTATGCGTAACTGTACCGATAGGAAACGATATACATCGAATGTACGTGGCTTAAAGAAAATATTAAGGTTCATATTGAGCATTTAAAATGTACTCACTGCCATGAGTAGTTGACTGAGTTCCTGATAGACTGCAAAACATGACAAAAACGGAGCTATGATCACCACAATTGACGCAAATATCAACACGTACATTCCCAAATAAACTTGCCAGATTTCAAGTGCGTCGACCCATTCTTGGAGGGTCGTGTCAAGCCTCGAGTACACGACGTAACCCCATAAAAATATTCCCATGATCTGAAAAAAAAAATAAACAAATTATAACACAAACTATTCGTGAACTAAATGTATAATTGCAGTGATTATTGAGTGTCAGCGAGAAAAAACGTAAGCTAATAAAAGCTGGTACAGACTTTTATGCTAGTTAAAACACACAATTAAATGCCTAAGATTATTGTTATACACTAGTGTATAATGTTTTAAAATAAATTAGTAACACTCATAACTCACAAGTCACATCATATACAATTTATTTAAAAATGTTTTTTATAAACTACCTAGTATAGTCGAGTGTATATAAATACTATAAGATTAAATTAATAATAATAACAATAATTTTTACTATAATATGAATTAAATTATGAATCACTTATCAACCATAGTGTATCACAAGAAGTACTGACCTACTCAAATAAATTTAGTGAAAAACGGTATCACGATACACATCCATACGAAACAATCACAAACAATGCATTATTTTTAAGTATATCTGAACTAACCTAAATGTACATATGTAAAAAAAAATAACTGTAACTAATGGCCTTTGTAGCCGATGTATTTTAAGAACAATAAAAAAAAAAATACTGCATCACGTTGTATAATATATGTAATTAATATATATATTATATTAATATATTATTTACTATTGTAAAATAATTTAATATATTAATTGCCTTAAACTTCGATCCCTAAACGATGACAGTAATTATTATTATTAATTTATTAATAATTGAAACATCGATGTATTCGTTTTGTTACGTAGTTATTTATTTACGTGGAGTCATAATATCATTATACGAGTAAAAATTGTCGTCGATAACGTCATGATAATAATACGCATCGTTGTAAGTACCTACCTATTCGTCCCTCTTTTGTCGTGAACTATCAAAACATCAGAACGCGACACAATATAATTTGACGTCGTGTTAACAGCCTCTTCTGCAATATCATGGTAATAATAATAATATAGGTAGGTATTATTTTATACCCTGTAACAGAGCCGCTGCCGAGCTCATTTCATCGCCATAACAATGCAAACTTTAGACTTTTGTTTATTTATCGGCATCGACACGTCAGTGCGGCAAGTCACACCGTACATCAAAAATAATAATGTTCATGCAAACGACTTGTCGTACCGAGTGTATTATTATTATTATTATTATTATTATTATTATTATTATATTGTCGGAGTCTGTACAATATTTCGTATCCGAGTACGTCGATACCGGCGGGTCCGTCGTAGACTATGATATAGTTGTGCAGGTAGATACCACCGAAATGGTAATGGTTCATGTCACTGGTAATAATGCAGTACGCATACGGTGACGTAGGTACTTGGAGTGGTATACTTTAGTAAAAACAGTTTCCAATTCTGTTAAAAATTATAAATTACCTAATTATCACTTTAAAAGTAAAGTTTAAAATTCTTTAATTTTTAAATTGTATCTCATTCCATCTTGGAGGCCTTGATATCGAACGACTGACAAGAGTCAATTATCTTCCTACTATTTATTTAACCATTTATTTTAATTATTAATGACTTATTTAGATTAAATATTCAAATGTATTTATAAAATATTATAATACACAAAGTTAAATAATATGAGTTTAAAATAAACTTATATATAACTATGTAGGATGTGCGTTGAGCCATGAGTGGTGGTCGATGGTGCACAGAGTATTTCCATTGGAACTTTATACAATTATTTATTTAAATTATAAAAAATTAAACCTAATAGTGTTAAATCAATTATGATAGTCATTATTATGATGGATGTTAAAATGTGCACCCTGAAATTCCAATTCGCACACGTAAGTGGAGTATTCGGTATATTTGAATTATTTAAAATATCAACTTAAATTTAGTTTGCAGGTGAAATACTTGCCTCAACAACATTATTGGGATGATATTTTAAAATAAAAATCATCGTTGGTGATGGTATTTTACAAAAAATTCCTATGGTTAATATTTGGGAATTTTTGTAGAATTTGTCTGAGAGTACGTTATCATAATTGTCCACAATATTTACAATCACATGGCCTTTTTATATATTTCAATTATTAGGCTGTAAAATCATAAGGTGTATCAAAACATAGGTACATAAATGCTATAGATGAATAGTAAACTAATATTTAATTATGTACCTAATTAATATAGTTTTAAATAGTCCAAGTTAATTGATAAAATTGGCAATTGTTAATATCCATGTGGAGCTTAAAGCTCGTCACAGCGCTTATATACCTCAGAATAATATTGATATTCAGTGGTTACACGAGCAAAATATATCTACGATATCTATTAATCTCGTATAATTACACTGCTGCGTTGTAGCTACATCCAACAATAATAATTAAATACGTAAGTCTCTTGACTCAGGCTTTGTACAGAATTTCTTAAATATCAACTTAAACATCCGATTGATGATCAATAATAGTTAAACTATAGTAATATAATATTACAACGACTCACATATTTCACTGGATTTTCTAGCAAATATTTATTTCGAAATGGACTTCTTGATTGTAAAACAAAAAAATGTTTTAGAATATAAGCTTAACATAAAATTAAAAATACCTCTTAAAATATGAAAAAATTATATTAAAATAAACTTTTTAAATCCAGGTATTTGGGAAATTCTCGAGAGTGACAATCTAGTCAATTTTAAAAACATATAACTTTATTATGATATTACACAAATTAATATCAAACGTTTGAAATATATTTTTTGTCTCAATAAAGCATCTTTATTTGATAAAAAATGCATTTTAATGTGGCATATCAGTCAGTTTTTTTAGCGATGGTAATATGGTATAATTTTAAATTGAATAACATTATACTCTTCTGATGGGTCCAATAATATTGTAATTTGTAAGTACCTATCTATGGTAACCTATTTATTGACAATAACACCCATCATAGCTGAACAATAAATTTAATAATCTATATATAGCTAAAAAATATTCGAAAATAGTACGATATTTTGTTATTGCAACTACTTTAGGTAAATATCTACTGTGGTGGTTTATATTCTCAGAAGAGCATTCAGATATTATGTCTTTCACCCTTACCAATCAAACGCATTTAGCTAGAGTGTTCGTAAAAAAACAAGAAAAATAAATATAAAATGGTCGTCAACAATGTACTAATGTGTAACAATATTTGATATAAAATATAACAACATGTCTGTGAGCCAGCCGACGAATTGTAAAGTTCACGGTGCCGTATATTAAAAGGGTCGAATTTTATCTGACAATTATGTTTATAAAAATATTGATTTAGGTACAAATGTACTTAAAAATGTGTCACACACAACGCCGCAATGATGACAAAACGGTCTTAGGGATTTTTGTCCACTGACATTTAGCAATATTTATCGATAGTAGGTATTTTTTTTTATTTTTTTATGCCAATGGTCTTTACTTCGTTGTTGCCCTTTTTGTATTAGGTTTTTGCTCAGCGAAGCGTTTTTAACGCCCCGCGCCGCCTGGCCAATTTTAGACTTGGGCTTAGAGAAAAAAAGTGAACGGTCAGGGCTTATATTATGTACAACATGGGGAAAAAAACTAAACCATTATTGCAGCTGTAAAAGTATGACAAATGTACGTAAATATTGTTACGTTGGAGATGACGAATTATTGCGAAAACACTACGTAATATTATTATTATCATATTTAATAATAACTAATTATATCAAAACGGATATTACAATGTTCAACTAAATTGATTATTAATAATTTATAAATTCTAAATTCTATAAATATGGTTTAAACTTTAAAACAAATAACGTAAACTAAGTGAGTGAACTGTATTTTAAAAATGTACATTTTCATCATTTTTGCTCCGGTTTTTTCCTTTGTGATGATCACGTTGAACATACATCATATAGATTTTTAATGAAATACGTTTTTAAATAACTATTGTGAGTATAATAAAATATATAATTTACAAAGTGATTTTTTAAGCATGTTCACCCCCATTTTTCCTTTGAATATAGTACATTTATTCGAGTTCTGATTTTTTAAAATTCTTAAAATTTTTTATTTTACTTGAGGAGTGTCCTGTGGAGATGGAAATTTCTATTTTTCAAATTTAAATCACCCCCCCCCCCCTTTTAACTTAAATTTTTGATGTATCGAAACCAAAATCCTAATGAGTAGTTTCTTAGCTATTAAAATGTTTATACCTACTAAAGATATGAACTTAATGGAATATTATATTTGATTAGTTTTACAAATTATATACATCGATAGACAATTTTTAAAAATTACTAACATATTAAAATAGTCTAAGACCCACATCTACTGACATAATTTTCTTAGTATATTCAAAGTTATACAACTCAAAAACCAAACTTTTAGTCTTAAATAGGTCTTTAAGACGAGCAATTTAATATTCCAAAATTCATTATTTGTATACATGCATCATTTAAAAATAGAAATAGGGCGAGAGTGCTTAAAAAATCACCCTGTACGTGTATATATATAAATTATAGGTACACAACAATTGTAGATACATTAAAAAATATTCACAGTTCATGTATATTCGTCTGTTATATGCGATCAAACATGAATTTAACACAAAATATTACCCATTAAGGATTTTGTAGGTTAAATTTTAAAATTTAGTCTACGTACAAGTTGATAATATTATTTAATTTGTGTCATTTGTATCTACCCATATTTCACCTTACCAAATATTAACCTGAAATATAACGTTTCGACGAGACAGTATAATATTGAATTATGTATGCTCCATTAAATGTTAAAAATATCCATTATGTCCTCTTTCATATTAAATGAAAAATGCTCGAAAAAATGTTTAATAAAATCTGTGAAACTGTATTCCAAAAACGAATTAATTGAAAATCACATCTCGTGTCCTGTACTGTACATTTAAAAAGAAGCACACAGTTTCAGCCATATTCGAATACAAAAATTAATTTATTATAAAACACTTCTTATTAAAAATCAACTAATTAAAATTTCGTTTTTGAGCTAGTGTTATTAAGAATTATAATACTTAATTTCTGTTCTCACTGTTCTCGGTGTACGATTTTGTCACTCATATGTCATAAAATACATAATTTATTTTGACATATCCTTTTATATGGTAATTATATAGTATTATAAAATAGGATAAAAAAAATTGTGTCTGTTGATCGGCTATTAAATTTCCGTTATAAATTGTGTTATAATTGACGTCAGATAGTTATTGAAATTTATGCAAATCCGCTTATATTATGTTTTACGATAATATGCGATTCGGTTTATATTTTTCACATATTATATCAATGCATACGGTACACCAGAAATCGACGCAGTTATTAATATCGAGCTCAATTTTTTTTGTTCCAAAACTCACTTAGTTTCTAGCGTTTTGGTTAGCTATAAAGGAAAAACGTTCGGAGGATAATGACAATCCCAAAATATTCAACTGTCCGGATACAGATTTGTTAAACTTAAAACGAAATCGAAACTTATTAGTGTTATCAAGAGAACCACATAAACATCATGCATCAACACAAATATTATACACAGAGCTAAGTATAACCGAAAGCAGTAGATAAATTATATTTTATTAACAATGTCGTGAAACGTTTAGGACGTCAACCCTTCTTCGCAGTTTCCAACGATTTTATGTGACTATGAAACAATGCGTTTGTAATTATTTTTTTTTTGCAAATTGCTTACGATTTTTCATATCAATTGGACTACATTATAGTGATAAGGTTGCTAATTTAAACTAAACTATATTTAACGAACGAAATTTTTCTTTTTTTTTTAAATGAGAAAGCGGATGCATGCATTAGATCAAGGGAAAATTGGAACAAGTGTTTTAAGCTCGAACGGGATATTAAAAAACACTCTAGACATGCCTACATTATTATTATTCATTAATCGCAGGACTCTAATATCACATTACACGAAACCTGAGATTAAAAGTTATCAACAGCTATAGCCACTCGGTATCAATTATAATATAGTAATAGTTTTTTTTTTAGCTTGACGAAACAAATTCATTAAAACTTTTAAATTTTAATCATTTCAGATCTGAGTAAAGTTTTTTTTTAAGAGCCCAACCTTTCATAGGGTAGAAAGAGGAGAGAGAATTAAAGTTTTTCGTTGAACAACTAATTCGGTTATACTTCAAATATTTATGCAAGACTGGTGTTATTCACGTATAATATTTTTACACATTTTAAGGTTAACCAATGTTAATTTGATTTCTTATAAATATTTAATAAATGTTGTGTTATATAATATTATTATATAATACAGTAACTATTGAGTTATGTTTGAAAACTGTTAGTAACAACTCAGGCATATAATTATTGTCATTGGTTTGAGCATTTTTCCAAATAAAAATAATTTAAAATTCAATTTCGAACATTATTGAAATCTTAAAGTATAAATGTACATTTTACGATTTATTCATTTCATACTATTCCTACTTAATTTTTAATTATTGCAGGAGTTTATAGGTACTCATACAATACTCCAACCCGCTCCAACCAAACAACTCCATCTATTTGGCAAGTCTGAATAACCTAACAATTATAACTACTATTAAAAGCTTCTCTTAGTTTATAAAAGTTTCTCTTTAAAAGCTTTTTTTAAATTTTTTTTTTATAAACCATTATGGAACATTTCAATTTAATGGACTAGTGTTTCTAGAAACAATACATAAACGATACAATATTTACAATATTTCTTTAAAAATCTACCCCAATCATGATGATTATTTTATAAAATAATAATTCAAGATGAATTAATATAATATTTTTCGATTCAAAAAGCATTAAAGTAAATAAAAACGTAGTAAAATAAACTGAAAAATATCTGGAGTAAATAATAATTATATTAATTTATACTATGTTAACTAAAAAAAGGGTTCAATTTTATTATTTAAAGGACTTTCTTTTTTTTTACAAAGAGTAATATATTCCGATAAAATGAACACATTTAAAAAACCTTCCTATATCAATATTGGTCATATTTATCAAAAACAATATTTATTTACAGACAAATATATTATACTGCTTAATGCTTTAAAAGACCAAATACTTATTAAAAGAGTGTATATTCGTGAAATTAACGATATAGGTACTCGTTAAAAATTTGATTATAATTTGATTTACGTTTATTTGAAAATTATCAAGGGAAATATTTTTATAGTTCTTTTATCTTGATAGGTAATGTAGAAAAATAATTTTTACATTGACGTGATAACACAACAAACACTGCACAATATTGTATTTTAAGACATTTAATCTATATTTTATATTGTAAATATATTGTTAAAACCATTAAAACAAAAAACATCGTTGATGTTTTGGAATGGCTTAATAATGTTTAAACTTTAATAAAAACTACTTGGTCAGATTCCGCACAATAAACAGGGCAATAAACAACACTCATATTATAATTATTGTATGTATCCGTATGTGTATATTGTAGGTACATGTATATCATGGTATCTACCCATTTCACACATTATTCGATCGAACGGATGTCATTGTTTTTGATGAGACTGTACCTACCGACGAAGAAGATTAATTCTAATACCTATATAAATCGTGACCACCACGTAGACATGTTAAAAAAAGCTTCGAAAGAAGCTATTATGTACTCATCAATTTTTTCCACGAGGCACAATACAAACTTAGCTACAGTACAATACTTGGGACAATATGTTGTGTGTGATTGATATTTTTTTCTTTTTTTATGTTCTACTTTAAAGTTAAGCGGATCAAGAAAAAAAATGGGTACTGCAAATAATGAGAGTTTCGTTAAGTATTTTTCAAAGATTTGTAAAGAAATTCATTAAAATGAGAAAACTTTACTTAAAAAAATTTCATGTTTAAATAATTGAAAAGAAAACAGACGTGTACATAAGCGATTTCGTACTCTTAGATTGCAATATTTATAATATACAGTACATTGTTTATAACTAGGATTTTGTTTTTTTTTTTTTTTAGTTAGGAAAAATCTAGTTATTTTTTGAGCATAGTATAGTAAGCACTTAAAGACCTGGTACTATTGAGTTCGACGTATTAAAATATTATAATAATGACAACACGAAAGTCATAAGCAAGTATACAATGCCATAATATTTAAAATAATTAAACCAGTATAGAAAGGCTTTTGTTAGAATATATAATAATGTAATAAAACTTATAAAACGACCTTTACCACTGTTGTAACGGATATCTGAGGGACGGCGACACGGCTCCACGGCGATGATAAGACGAAATCACTCGCGAAAACAGTGTATGCGCTCGACGACAACTTCGCGTTTCACAACAACACTGCACCACGGCGACAACATTTGAATGCGCCGTTTGAACCACGGCAAAAAATCGATACATCGATAGAAGGAGCAGGATTAATGACCAACCACACGACATTTTATAACCGAAAATGATCCACGAACGGGCAACGTCATTGACACCGGTCTTGAGACAAGAAGCGGTTCGAAAACTCAAAAACATATTGTCCTCGCGCTGACGCCCGGATGGCAAGGAAACAGGATAAATCACGATCGGATATTGCAATGAACGAGCTCATCGACATAGCCGACGTCCGCGTTAATATCTGACGCCGACCGTGAACGGTTATAATATACTCATATCCAGAGTACTGACTAACGTATGCACTTTAAAAGCTAGCACACTACGGGACAGAACGACACACGAAAATCAGTAAAAAAAACACAACACTTACACGTCGACAAAAAAAATCGATGAATTTTAACGGTGCGCCATCTTATAATTTTTTCGTGCTACGACTGCTGGCGGGAGAAGATCTATCTCGGCCGTGGCGGCGCTTGGACCAGGGGTGCCAACGTCGATGCAGGTTGCTTGATCAATGACGTACATTGTTTAGTATTCGTAAAAGATAATTTACGCTTTTTGATTTGTTCGATTCAGCCTGCGGTACCGTATGCATACGAATAATATGTACGTGGTTATGTTGCCAATATCAAATTTACAGGTTAGGCACGCATACGATTTGTGTTCAGCCTAAAGCTCAATTTCACACTAATTATTGTAAATATACACGCCTGTCGTTCACAACGGCCTACATAATATTATTACCGCGTTTATGTCTTACCTCCGTCCGTAATGCTCTTGTTGTTATGCACATGACTAAAATCGTCTCGTATATTATTATTCAGTGGGCAAAAAAAAAGAATATGGATAATCGTTGATCGATAGCATAATTATTGTAAGGCAACTATTATAAACCTCGGAAACGGTATTTTAAAAAGTATTTACGTATAAATTATTGAAATAAAACAAACACAGACGAGATACTCTAGATAAGCGGTTGCGTAATTTACGAATACAATACCTATATGTACATTGTTCATTATTTTTGATTAAAAATTCTTACTATTCACTCTCTCGTGCACACTGCCAGCTCGTCGATACCTAGTGACTGTGTTATAGAGTACTGTTAGAATTAAAAAAAGCTTCAATAAACCAGCTACTCATCAATTTTTTCCGCAGCGCGATATCAAACGAAGGTAAGTTCATGACATTAACGTTATATGTATCTGACATATATTTATATTTGTAATCTTCGACTTTCGAGCAGATAGTGTCACGAATAAAATTAAGTAGTCATTATAACATGGATCCTAATTGAGCGTGATAACAATATACTTATTTGGAAGTAAATCAATTTAAATAAGGAGATGGTGTTTAAAAACAATTCGCGTTTGAATTATTGAAAAAATCAAACATACGAGATAGTTCGTTGGTAGATTAACAATCGCGTACTCTGAGGTTGCAGCATTTACATTGTTTGTTATTCGTGACTAGAAATTCTTACGTTTTCCTCTTGAATGAACACTCGAAAGTCACACTAGACGCAAATACTATTATTCAGAGCAATCAGAGCGGTGTGCAAAGGGGAATGAATCTTCGATAGATAATCGTTATGATTATTGATGGCGTTATCATTGTAGATATATATTATTATTATTATTATTATTATTGTTTTTGTTGTGTGCACTGCAAGTTGTAACGACGTGCACGGTGCATTCGGCACGTCTATATTGTGGCGTTCCTTCGGTGTGAATATTCAATATACCTATACCAAGGAAGATGTTTGCTCGTACATCAAGGGGAGAGGCCGGTCTCAATGAAGTTTGGTATTCGCGTGGTGTGCGGTATAAGGGGATTGGTCGGTGTGGTAAGTACAGTGGTGGGTGGGGGGATGAAATAAGATAAAACGCTATAATATTATATTATGACCCTTTGGCGCGCGGATACGACGGCGGAAGTCGCGCCCGGCAACGGTCCCTGCGGCACTCACCTTTGATTGGAACTTTGCTAATTAACGGATTACGCCTCGGAGACGCGAAGGCCAAAGGCCGCGTTCGACTTTTATAACAATAATAATAGTAATAATAATAACAACGGATAAATGGAAATGCCCATGCCCCGACGAACTAATACGCGCTCGTTCCCTTTCGTGGTATTACCTATTGTTACAATACATAATATACGTAAGACTTTCCGTTTACCGTTTCCGTTTCCGTTAGGTAGTCTTCTTAATAAAAGCATCGTCGTTCGATTTCACGTGTGACCAATGCGAATCCTCTTCGGTCGATCATTATCCTTAGGTTTTCTGCTTTAGGTACCCTTAAGCCGTTGTTCCCAGAGGATACTCCTTTTTCATCTTTTTTTCTCATCGATCTCATAATATTATATAAGTCCGTCTCGGACGATATTGTAAATCAAAATAATATATTATAATAGCTTGCGCTGGAAAAAAAAATATTTTTCTCATCATCCGAAGAAACCTTAATTTCTCGGTAAACTTATTATTCTAATAAAATGGCGAGATTGTTTTTTTCCGCCCTTCGCTTCAACCGCAGTTATTAGCGGTGCGTACAATTATGGAAATTCGCTCAACCATTCTTTCAAAATCGTTAGCATATTTTTAGTTCTAATCATAATAATCAGAAAACGTTAACATAATATTGTTAGTGACAAATTCAGAATTTTTATCTTTTCATGATCAAAATAGTTAATCTGTATACACTGCATATACAGGGTGATTCTCCAAGAGGTTTAGTTATTTAAAATCTAATTTTCGGAATTTACCAATAAACACTAAAATTATATTTTCAAATTTGAGACTTTTAGTAGGTACTAGGTTATTAAGGAGTGTCTTGAAGACTGTAGAGGTAACAACATTTGACCTTCTAATGAAAACCTCAATTGTATACTTTAAATTGTTTAGTCGATAATTTTTCTGAGAAACGTTGTCGTATCAGAATTAAAATTCGAAAGAGTATTTTTGCAGCTATTTAAATGTTTTACTATACCTACTGAGAATAAAATTATAACTCTTAAATGTTAAGTGAGTATAGAACAAAAAAAAAATCGAGAACTAAAAATTTGATCTTTAAGTATAGGTATTTAAAAATTACAAAATTGAAATTTGAATTTATTTGAATAAATCAGTTATGAAGGGAGCATGCATGGTGAATCGCCCTATATATGCTCATTATACATAAACATAACTATTCAAGTGTAGTGTTTATAATTGCTATTTATTTATAGAAATCACTCATAACAAAAAAAAAACCATTATAATTTATGTGCATTTCGATCACAATAAATAATGTTTCTATAATAGTTGCAATGTGCATGACGTGTTAAATATATGTGTTCTATGACATACTATGATATTTATTTCTAAATTTACATTTTAAAAATATATAAAACTCCTCAACTATCATAAATTCTATTTTTGAATTGTAATCAACGAACTATATTTTAAATTAATCTGAATACTTTTAAAACAACTTTTGATTTGTTTTTATAACATCGCTATACCTATGTATTAACTAAATAATCGTTAATATTTTTAAATGTTTTCAAAATCAAAATCAAAATTAAGTTTTTTTTTTGTAGTTAAAACTAGCTATATTAGTTCTAAGATTATTTGTTACATAAGTAACATAATTCAGTTTAAGTTGGAAATACATATATATTATATTTATATATGTATATGTGTGTGTGTGTGTGTGTGTGTGTGTCTGTGTGTGTTTAAAAATGTTTAAGTAAGAAGTCGGTTTAATTTCGTCTTTTAATATATTTCATTAAGCTCAAAAGTTTCAGTTCCTACCTTTAAATCTTAACAGAAAACTTAAAACTTAAGTTCAAATAAAGACCAAAAATTCCATTTTGACACGCTTACTCCTTGAAATTAATTCACATTTTAGGAACCATACGGTGGCTAAATATGCATATAATACGAGGACTTAGAAGGTTTTAGCCTTTTTGAATACTTTCTTTATTGTAATACTAATTACTTATATTTTATGTACTATTATTAATATAAATTAAATTATTCTATTGTAACGTGTAGTATAAGAAAATTACTACAAATTAATTAAAAATGTGATCACAATATAATAAAATATACCAAGATTGAATCTATGTCATTCTCACTAATCAAAAAAATAAGTAAAAACTTACTACTTCAATACAATAAATATGCTCATTTACAATTTGAAAAATAATAGTGAGCCTTATAGTTATAAGTACATAACTAGGTACTAATACAAGAGGCATGTAATCTTAATTACAATTTTAGCAGAACTTTTTATTGTATGTTTTTAAGCTCCCGCCTATTTCATAAAAATCAGTAAAACTCGTCTTTAATATAAATCACATTATTTTGAACATTAAACATTCTATTTCGCAATATTATTATGTTCTTAATAAATAATAACCAAAAATAGAACACTATCTATTAACTGTATTAAAATGATAAAAAAAAAATATATTTTTCTATTCCAGTTCATACCTACGCTTATAGTTTCATTCGTTCGATAAAAGCTTTACGCGCGTACCTCGTTCGCTTGATAAATTATTATGTTCTTCGGATACACGTCTAGTCTGCGTATAATATAATAGTGTTAAATAATATACAAAAAAACGCGATCGTATTCCCCATTAATCATCGCTCAAGTCTACCGTTTTGTCACACGAAAACGACGGACAGACGTTCGTATTCAAAACTACCATGAAATTATGGTTTCTCTCCGTACGGTTTCAGACAATGCGGTTGAGCATGTTTTCCAGCTTGAAATCCTAATGAGATGATTCAATACATTTAAGGTTTTTCCAGCTTCACGTTTTTTATATGGTTTAAATTATCATTCGAGCATAATAATTTTAAACCTTTTTATTCGGTATACTTATTTTTACACCTCACTAAACAGATAAATACTTGGATTCAATTTTTTTTTTGGTTCACCAGTGGTACACCGGTAATGGTATTACTATACTAGTAGGTAGGTACTGCGTGGCATATGACGGTGTGGCAGTCAATTTCGGTAGTCGTCTCAATATACATATACCTGTGTATTTATGTACACTATTCTGAATCATTAATATTTTATAAAATCAAAAACGGTTCCGTCTGTTTTTATTTGAATAATTTTTATCTGGCTTTTATTCCTTACAACATTTTTACTTAAATAATAATGAGAAAAATGCCCACGGAAAATATAGCTCGTATTTTATGTAGAGTGTAGACCATAGAACGTTAAACTTTTGTGTACTACAATATTATATATATACTTTTTTTATAAACTTCAAGAAGTATAGTAAAACGATGTATGGAAATGAGAAGTCGGCTTTTAAAAGTTTTAAGAGAAACTTTATACCGTATTGTCATCTATAGACCGTTCCTCTAGAACAAGACTTTTATTATTTTCTTGATTTGAAGAGTTTATTCGAAATCATATGCAAGTACGATAGAACGATTGTGTTAGTATTGTTATCGAAAAATTTAAAACATATATTATATAAGGGGGCTAAACTGAAAAAATAAAAAGTAGGTGGAAATATGCTTAAACGAGCAATTAAGTTTAACTTAAAATTAAATTTACCTAAAATGATATCGATACACCCTTGGACATTTTAATTTGTAGATAGTTAAAATTTAATGTCAACGCGTACTTCTAGTTTTTTGACAGTTTATCAAGTCATTGAAGTGATTGTTCTAGAATATTTTCGGGTCGACTAAAATAGGTGGGTACATCAAAAACATAATAATATTCTTTTTTTTGTTCAAATAAATTAGACGTGTCAATATCTTGTACCTATTGTGGCAAACAAATTGAGTAAATAACAAATAAACATATTAAATTCAATCCATTATTTGATAGACATCGTGATTAAATAATAATTAAAATATTAATTTTTCGTTGAACTTTACCCACAAAAAAATTATTATTAACAGTAGTGGCATTTAAACATTCTAAAATTGATTATTAATTATATTTTATTAGGACTAATTACATTATTTTGTATTTTTGTCTTAATAATAATTTTTATAAAATAAAAATATAATTTTGGTTGATTCAACGATGTCTTGTGTTACAATGAAACAAATTATACCATAGTGTTATAATATTATGCAATCATTTTAATTATAGCTCGTCCATACTGTCGCCGTCTAATCGGTCGGTACATATTGAAATGTGTCTTATATTATTGTTGACGGGTGTATGGCGTGGTAACCGGGGAAACATATTATAGCGAAGCGTTACCAAAATTAAACGCAAGAGAGAGTAGTGTCTCAGCGTAATATTTTAGTAATTAAATTGCATTCCGACGTCCGAAGCCGAACCACGAGTGATTGACGGCAATGGCGTGAAATGTTAATTTTTTCCTCGATGACACTTTGAATTGGAAACTTACGAGGATGTAACACTGGAATTTGTTGTCTCCGTCTAACTAGTGCGTGGCACAAGAAATTTAAACTCTGCATATCACGTGTAGCTTCGTTACCTTAAAAATAAGAGTAAATCAATTTATTATGAAACTTGATTCTAAGAACCTTATCTGTGTTTGAATGATGATTTTTTACAATAGTTAAATTTTTTTTATCGAGTTATGAGTATAAAATTAAAAAATGCTCATAAATCACTTAAAAAATGAACTGTCGTAAAAAAAAAAATAACATTCAAACACAGAAAATGTTCTTACCGTACATTTTCATAATAGGTCGATCACTTCTAATTTTGAAACCAACGAAGCTACAAGTGATCTGCTGAGCTTAAATTTGGTATGTTACTCACGTTTTGAAAGATGGAGACAAAAAATACCATTGTTACGTACTTTTAAGCATGCAGAGTAGTTTTATTGATATTATTTTAAAGAAAAGTGTTAGTTTTGTTTTGGTCATTATTTAAATAATAACGCTGTTTGTTTGAAAATCCTTTCCTTAGTTGTTTACCCAATGCAATTTTTAGATATTTTAAATTTTTAGATTTCAATGTATGATACAAATTGTATTTTTGTGTAAAAAATTTTGAAATTATTTATATAAGTTTTAATGTACCGACAATTATTATTATAATATATTAACATGTACCTCTATATTGAGTATTGACACCTTTCAACGGTGGTTAAAAATTGGCTGAAAATAAATGACAATTACCTATATACGTAATTATAATAACCAATAAATAATAATATAATAAATGCGATGTTTTTGCTAAACAATTAATATTCTACCTAATGTATTACTAAAAATAGTCAAAATTACTATAGCTGGAATATCAATTTATAATGCACAATCTCATCTACTGTACAGCAGAGCGTCAGCTCCTACTGCTCCTAGACTAATTTTTTTAAAAAAAGTTTTATTTTGGTTTTTACAATTAATTTTTTTATCGATTAAAATAAAATAACTATTTAAAATGTTGTTTAATTTATAGTATTTAACTATGCATTATATTTTAATATCTAATTGAAATAAAACATGAATTTACTTAAAAATTAGTAATATTTACTAATCATTATTTATTATTATTACTAGTAAAAATAAAATAGTAATATAAATGAACAGTATAGTGGGTTCTTTAGTTGTTTTTTTCTTCAGAATATAGCCTTTTTCTTATAAATGATTAACTGGAATGTAGACACACTATATGTCAATGTAAAACACGGATAAGAATTTTTAATGATATTTTATTTACTAATTTTCGAAGTATTCCAAAGTATTACCATTAAAAATATTACAATTTTACTCACATAAAATGAACAAATGTCAAGTGTAAAACACTTTCAAGTGCAGCATTTCTTTAAAATGTCAAAGGCATAATATTATATATTAAAAAATGCAATTTTTGTTTTAATTTTCAATCTAATGGGCAGTAAAATGTAACAACTAAGATATTTTATAAAAATTCTAAATATTTTTTATTTAAATATAAAGTAAAAGCTAAAATTAATATAAAAAAAATAAAATTATATCACATTTTACTTCAATACGTCTTGTTTCGATAAGAAAAAAATAAGTATGAAATTTCAACCTATACTGCAAAACATGATTAAATTTTTTGCAGTGTATTATCCATAATTCAATCCATTTTAATATTTTAAATTTATTTTAATTAGTACAAAATAAATAAGTGCCTTACAATATTTATAACCCTAATAATTTTCATTGTAATAGTAAAAAAAAAATATATATATTAAATTATTTATAGTATATCACTATATTATAAGCTAAAGGTTACATTTTTTTTACGAATTTCCTATAACTATAACACAATTCTATGATAGTATTTAGAAGGATTCAAGCCTATGAATTGAATTTCTTTGTAAAACTGCCCGCTAAATTATTTTTAATAGTAAAAATATTGCTTAATATGATTCATATCTTACAATTGAGTATTTCAGTAAAGTATTCATAATATAATACTACTACCTCTACTACTGTCTACTATAGACGCATAAGGGTAATAAGTAGTGTAAAGGCCATAGTGACCCTCGGATTCCAAAATGGTAAAATATAATAACTAGGTATCCTTAAATTCGCAAACTAAGTATTTCATTTTTACTCACTTCATATTTATTATTTAAGTCATCAAAAGATAATTGTATGAATGATATTTTTAAAATACTTAATTAATTTAACCTTTATTATTATTCGTAATCAGTTATATCTTACTTAAATACACAAGTATTAATTATTGTGAAATAATGAGAAAACCTACAAATGACAGTAATGTACACTCTTACCTATTTTACAAAAAAACTATTGATCATAAGTTTATTATTTAACCACCTATAATAACCTATTTTATACTATAAAAATAATATTATAATGTACGAACAGTGTAGATAAAATGCCTACACAAGACGCCGTGTTACCATAATAATATTGCCAATCATATTATAATGTATGATATAATGTATTAACTATTAATATGTATTATAATCATATAATGCAATAATTGTACAAAATTATAATATGAGAACATTATTCGAAATATTAATAAAAACCTAAATAATTTACAAGTACAAAATGAAAATTGTTATTATTAAATTGTATATAACTACGTATATAAAATACAATTTACCTAAATTACGACAAAACATAAAATATTGAATTTATGTTCATTTCATTGTGAAATAATATAATGCAATTTTTGAAATTATTAAAAAAATTAAAGTATAATAAAGCTGTTTTATTTGTATGAATAATTGTAATATTATAAGCAAGCATTAAACATTGACCTTGAAATTACAAAGTATCTAAATAATTATTTAATTTTTATACTGCCATCAATGTTGTAAATTAAAAATGTTTACATTTGCTTCTTAATGACTTGACAGTCTGTACTCTAAGTCCTTATTTATATATAGAGCTAGTATAAACTTACTTTGTCTATTTTTTTTTAAAAAAAGCTCTTCATTCGTCAATTACCTACCTACTCAAGAAAATTATTTTTCCGTTTCCCGCGGGTGTGATCCGGTGTTGGCATTATTGTACAAAGGGTACACATATAACAAACTCCGTACAAGTTTGGTTAAGCTAATGTATACAGCAGTCCCATGTGAAGAAGATTGCATTTTCAAACTTAAATGTGTATTTATCCAAGATGTTTGTTCAATGAAACAATGTAGAGTCGAGCATATCATCACAGTACGAGCAAACAACGAATTGGTGTGCCGTCACCTAATATTGAATAGACGATTTGTTTAGTCAGTTTTTTTATCTTCGGATAATCAAATATGCAAATTTAAGAGGAAAATCGTGCCATGGTACATGGTACGAGGTTAACAAAATATTTTTAAATATTCTATGCATATGAGTTGAGGGGGAAATATAGAAATAGAATTAACCGGTTGAGAAAGTACAGAAAAGGATTTCTTTTATATCATAATATAATATAATTTTCCGATTATAATTTATGACCATTTGCAAATGAAAAAAATAGATTTAAATCCCTTTGCGAAACGGGCAGACAGTCGGTTTTTTTATTATTGACTACGCAGAACGTATTTATAAAATACAACTTATAATGCGTTTTATTTTTTATTTTTTGTTTTTTTCAATACGACTAGAATTACCTCTTTGTTGTAAAAATTCCAATATCCGTCATCAGATATTAAAACGTTTGGCTCTTTAAAAAAAAAAAACAAATAAAGAAAAGTAGAGCAATATAATATGGGCTTTAAACAAAACTATATTATGAATAAAAAATCATATAAAAAATAGTTTTCAGAATACCCGAGGCTTTTTAAATTTTTTATTTAACATCAGGATTAGTTCGACTCTACAAGCGTCCGGTAAACATGTCATATTCCTTACTACTTTTTCCTCTCTCATTTAATTTTAATATTAAGAACAGTAAAACTATATAATATGAATCGGACTCACATTTGGAATTCATATTTAATAGAGATAAGTATTGTAATGTTTTGACTATACTGAATTTATTTTGCAATGACAAACAAGTATTGTGCGTTTTTGTTAATTAAAATCATTTAGTGTATATATAATCATAGTGACTCTCAATTAATTTGATTTTTCAGAAATATTATGTTTACGTTTATATTGGAATGTTTCAAGTATTAGATTTTGAAAATAATCTGCTGCGGTGTTTTCGGGCTCAAATAAATTAGAAATATTTATACGAAAATAAGAAATCACTGATCAAAAAATAGTATCTAACTGAGGTTTAACGACAAATTTATTTCAAATTTAATAGACAGCGTTGAAACAACTAAAAATGTTTTAAGTATAAGTTTGAACTTTCTTCAATTTATACTAATTAAGCCATCTGATTATTATACTATTATTCTTCAGGTAGTGTAATGATTGTTTAATGGTTCACTATATTTAATAACGTCATAGTTGTTTTGTTTAAACTTTTTGACAAAATAAATTGTGATTTCAGCACTACCGAATAATCAAGCACTAGGGCTCATTTTCAAAAATATTTTGTTTCTAAATACTTATAAAAACATAATTTTTATTTTAGATTGTTATCAATAACATTACAATATAAAAATTATAAATCTATTTAGTTTATTTATTTATTAGGATACTAATATATATTTTAGTCGTCTAACCATTTACATAAATATTTTTTATCAATCATACAAATTTGAATGTTTTATAGGAAAGTATATAGTAAAACAAACGATAATTGTTTTGGTATTTTTACTAACAAAATTAATTAATCTTTATATAGATGAACTCCTTATTGTATCACAAATAATTACCAATAATATAAAATAAATAATTAAACTAATTTCAGATTTTTATTAATTAGACCCAATTTACAATTAACCTACATAATAAACAATGCGGTCCTCAATTTAATAACTTATTTTATAGTTGTAGACCCAAGATAAATGAATTCGTTTGGCCTTCCGGTAACGATTTTAATTGATGCTAATTAGAACTGTTGTGAAACATTATTTTGAAACAACTTTTTTTTATTTTCTGTAAAAACAAATATTATTATAATTGTTCTTGTTATTTAGCTTGCAGAAATGTATATATTTTTTTTAACATTTTTCAAACTTTTAAGAGTTATAAGCATATAATTTCTATAATATAATACAATATGGTAAAAATATAAAAAAAATATATAAATGTAGTATTTAAAATATTAAAGTTAACAAAGCAAAACAAAAGAGCAAAATTAAAAATATTAATACTTTTCTCAAGAAAATACAGTGGGCTCATATTCTATATTATGCAGATATTTATATAAATATAATAATATCTATTCTGTTTAGTGCTTACAATAATTTATCAATTTACCTGTCAGCTATTGTCAATATTACTTCATTTAATCTCATTTATTGAAAATAACAAAAATCATATTAATTTTAATTAATTATTTCATTGTACGCATTTAATGCAATTTTTGAGAAAGCATTTTATTAAAATATAAAAAGAAAATTATGATTTAAAATTGAATCACTCAATTTTCAGAGTTAACACTTAAGGTCTAAAATATATATTTTTCAATATCAGCAATGGTTATTATAGTAATTATAATTATTGCAAAAATGTAGAGCCAAAGATATTTTATTAAGCAAAGTTTTATCATAAAAAAAAACATCAAAACCTATATTTTATATTTTAAGAAATTGAAAAGTTCAAGTTTTAAATTATTAATGTATCCATCAGAGAGTATAAACTTTTTTAATACTCACAGCAAAATGTATAAGTTGATAAAAATCAGTCTCAAAGCTTTATGTTTTTTTTTTATCTACTTATTATAATGTTGAAACTTTTATTTTAAATAAATACTACTCAACAGCTTCGTCGTAGTAGCGAATATTCGTAATATAACAAAATATTATCGTCATGGTATCGTGCATTTTGTGCACAAGTCTTGTATGTTAGTGCTTTAAGCGCATTTTGACGCTCTGTGTGAACGTTTGACATTGTATTGCTCTCTGAATAGGAATCGATTATCATGTAATTTTGCGGTAAGTTCATCTGGTTCGGTATTACGAAAACGTAGAGATTAAATTAACGTCTATTGTATTTTGGTACATATATGTGTGTTTCGGTGGATCAATACGTGCAGAAAAATCGTTCATCAGCCGCACGTGCGACGAATTAAAAATAAATTGTCTGCACGCGGAAACACAATTTTTGGCAGATCATGTAAATTTAGTGATTTTAAAATAAAAAGGGTGATCCACCAGCCCTTCTCTACAGTTATTTACAATCTGATTTTTAGAATTTTTAAATACACTTGCTACTTGAAGACCATTTTTTTAAATTTTTAAGATTTGTTGTACTTCTTAAGGAATATCCTGAGAAGATACGAACTTCTGTTAACCCCCAAACCAACAGTAAATTATTAAGTTGTTAGTTAAATTTGACGGATCAGAATCAAAATGTGTATGAATAGTTCTTGAGTAACTTAACTTTGTGTTCTAAGGATAGAGAATAAAAGGTCAACGGTAATGGGCTTATGCATTTTGTGGAAATGTATCGTGTTTTGAAAATCTTATTCATGCATATTAATCAATCAATTAGAGTCTATTTTATATTTTCGTAAAACTATTTTAAGTACTATTATCCTCAATACAAACATTTTAATAACTTATTATTATTTATTACTCATTAGAATTTCGAATTGGGTATATCAATATTTAAAAAAATCCACTTTAAATTTACAATAAAAATAAGGGGTTGCGTTCTCATTTGAAAAGTTGATGTTTGTATCATCTCATGAATACAGGGTGCATAAGCTTAAGTAGCATAAACAAAATTAAGAATTTGACATAATTAAAGGAAATAATGGGAGTGAGCATGCTTGGAAAATCAATCAGTATAAAGCAACCCGTGCTCCATTACATTATAAATTATTATAGAACTATGTCAATGATGAAATCATTAATAATTCCGATATTTTATATATTATATAATACTACCCTATGTGTATTGTTCATGGAAATGGACATTTAAAATTTAAATCGATGTTTCAAATGATTGTAAATTGTAATGTTTGTCATCCACTTACATCTGTCAATCGAAAAAATATTATAATCTTAATATTAATTTGCCTTACCTATCCTAAGCTAACCTTTCTTTTTAAATTTGTCTCGGCAGGTAAACCTAGGAAACGTTGCTTACGACCATTTCATTAATTTATTTAAAGTCGAGACCGGTTTCTTTCAAAAGAACAATTCGAAAAATATTCAACATAAAAATTTATAAAATCAGCCTATACCTGCAGATCCCACCGAGACTGACAATGTGCGATGTAACACACACGGGAGAGTACAGACGAAACAGACTTTCGAATAAGAAATTCAATACACGATGCAATAAGTGGATACGTCGAATATCACACGAGGGATTTCGTCTCACATATATACTATATTATACCACATAGGTACCACGGTCGTTGGGGGTGTGTATAACCGAATAACGTATCGGTGGTAAATGGTAATAATATTTCGACTCGGCATAATATATTATGATTCTGTTATCTAGCATCTCAGTGTAGGCCGTGTAATGTATTCGGTCAATTTCGCTTGGTGTTCCCCAGTCGCCGTATAACATTACTCGATCGGCTGAAGTTTCGTCGACGGGTATACAGGGTGATTCACCGCCAAAACATTTTCGTCTCCAATTTTTTCATTGATAATGAATTCATTCAAATTCTGACTATTGAAATTTTTAAAATATATAATAATATACATATTATATCGATATATATATATGGTATTTAAAGACCATATTTTTTAATTCTTAGGATTTTTCTTTCTTAAGAAATAAAAAAACTAACGAATAGTTTCTAAATTATTATACTTTATGTTCCTAGGAATTTGCATACAAGTCCATGTAAATATTTACACTAAAAGTTGAATAATGCAAATCAAATTATTCTCTCCGTTATTGTTTTATCTTTTTGACGTCACCTTATTGCCTTGGTTCTATATTATTCTCGGTTTAACATGATATAATAAACTAGGCTAAAGAATTTAGTCCAGGAATAATAAAATTTGATTTTTTAAGTTGTCCGTGGCGGTCGTATACGTCAAATAAAGCTTAGGGCCGATGACTTTGAGACCTCAAACGGATAACTCACACCGTACCGTTCATTTCCCTAGTGGGTTCCCGAGTTTGTTTTTCCATGAGCATATTAATGATCGCGAATACGAAAGGTCAAAACACCGTAACTGAACTCTCGTATTGACATTCTAAAAACAATTCCAACCGGAGATCCGTTGGTTTCCCCGAGAATGGTCAATATGGTTTATAGAAAGCAAGTGCTCGAATACAATTTTTCTATGCTCTACGATCCAGGAAAATGGCACTGGGCGGAAGTTTAGAAAATTAACTTCATATAACATGTGGGTTGAACGTGTGTGTGTGTGTAAGTAAATAATTTTCGAGCATTTTCGAGCATCCCAAAAGTGGTTTCATGATTCCTCTCAAAATCTATAACCCGTAAAAAGCTCTAATTGACATTGAAATTCGTACCGGAAAAAACTCAACGATGACGGTAATAATAATTATAACAATAAGAACCGAGAAATCGTCAACTGCAGTGCATCAACCCCCCACTCAACCCATCACACTATCAAAAATAACAATTTCGCCAAATCACGAGCAATTTGAAACCGTTAGGACGAACTAAACCAAATAAAAAATTAACATAGCTATAACACGGCACACACTTAAATTGAGTCTCAAATTGCAAACTTGTCTGTATGGATCCTGCGTTAAAAATCATACTCTATACTAGCGATCCCAGAATAAAAGAAAAATATTTTCCTTTTAATTTCAACAGACTTACGACCATCAGTAAATATTCGAGTGCGGATGAAAGGATTCACATGCGTTTGTGGTTCTTATTGTTGATGGTTTAAAATTAATTGGGATCGGTCCCAAATTCGTACACGATTACTTAGAACCGTAATTATTTTCGGACCCAACTCGGATGCAGCCCAAAGACAACGCACCAGAATCGGCTAACGTTTTAATTGAACTGTTGGACAAGACACAGCCCACACAGAGGTGGTGTTGGCGTCCAATCATCACAATAAAATATAGTAGCCAACGTCTCGCTGTGTGTGGGTGTATGTGTTCTTATCGCCTAGAGTAGGGAGGATAGGATAAGCTCGCAAACCGTTATTAAAAAAAAAAAAAAACATTACGGCTTAGATTGAATCAGTCTGACCGCAATCGATGGATATGAAATTTGATTGGATTCACATAATATTATTATGTGCAATTGACAAGATCGCAGCCTGGAGAGATCGTCAGACTTAACGTCACGTCTCCATGAACTCGTGCGGTATAATGTCATTATTATTTTTAAAATCTTTTTTCTCTCATATATTTAGATAATAATATTATACATGTATTTTTTTTCATTCCCGAAATTAGGTTTAATCATTATGATCAACATTACCGTTTCAACGAATCAAAATTGCCTTCGTCTAGCTTGATACCATTACTAACGTATTATACCTAAGTATACAATAAAATATATGCAGTCGACACCATAGATTATTTTATGTTAAACATAAAGGTGCTATACTTGTGTGGAACATAAATAATAATTATTATTATGTGTGCGTAAAATATTAAAATTTTTAATTTTATTTAATTTTACGTACTATAGGTAAATGGCGTTTCAATGAATGAAAATAAATTAATTCATAAAACGTTATAATTTATTAGTTTATTATGAGGTAGCGATTTTGATTGGTATTCCATTATAGGTACCAACTCAATTTGTACCACCTGTGCCAAAGTATAACTGCATTATGCATTATTTTCATATTATATGTCAACGAGAAAAAAGTGTATCATACAATATTTAGATAAATAATTTAAAATGTGTGCACACGTGTTAAATACGTATAATATTAAATTTACGTAATATCAATATTAAACATACACGTTTGCATAGGATATTATATTCAAATTATCAATAGACATTATAAATTACCATTTCCGACCAGCTCTTATCAGCTAAAAAACGATTTTTTACGATACAATATAAATTTAATTATTACTTTTATTACATTGGTAATATTGTTTGAAAAGGCTCCAATTTGTATTTTTTTTTATGTACATTAAATTTTTTTTTTTTTATTAAGCATCAACAACTAAGGTTATTAGCTTACAACGATATTTAGTATATTATATATTTAGCTTTTTGAAACCAATAAAACTTAATTATTATTTTGTTTACTTGTATATTAGTTTAAAGTATATCATAAGTTCTCGATCCACGCCCCCTCCCATAAAATAAATGTCTTCCCCCGACTTTATTCTCGCCTACCTTTTTCGATGAATACTGTAAAAATTATAAATAGTTTGTTATACAAAATAAATAAACTCTCCAGTCCTCTTGCAACCTGGTTAACCCAAAACCCAAGAATATTTTTTTAATTCACAAATGTCTTGTGATAATAATGATTGATAATATTATGTAATTTTTAGGTTTCTAAACATATGTCTAGGACATCTTACATCTTTGTTGTGTCTGTCCGTCCTATAGCTAGTAGAGTACCAGTACAAACTACAAACTTGAAGTTATTTGTATTAAGATAATTGTTCAACCCATTGTATACGTATTTAATATAAATTCATACTAACCAAAATATTAGGGTTACCAAATACTGTTAAAATTGTATGTATTTAGATTTAGTTTATTGCTTTTTAATAAAACCAATTGGACACCAGGAAGTTTGCACTATAGCAGAGTGAACTCAAATAACCTGTTTATGTACTTTTTGCAGTATAGGTATTTTATTTATTTATTTTATTTATCTCGATACATTTTAACATTAACACCTAAAAAATATAAAGTATACAACTTGCTAACAGATAGAAAAAAAGTAAATTAAACAAAAATAGTTAGTATATCCAGTGGATATAGCTAATAAATCAGATACAGGTAAACATATTTTAACTTAAATGTTTTAATGGGCTTTAGTATTTGATTTGAATGTCCATATATGAGAAATAGTTTATGGCTTTTGCAGGTGTGGCCATGAGGCTCATTATTTAATAAGAAATATTTAGAAATAATTTTACAATTATTTATCGTTATCAACATATTGTAACATTTATGCATCATTCTCATTTTTGTTTATTCATTTAGAAAAGTGTCGTTCGACAGTAATATTTTATGAAATCAAATGCATATCTATTATCTGAATAATTTAGTAAGTGCATTTATATAGTTTTCAAATTGAATTTTTCCTGAACTACTTAACACCCTTATCAATCCATATTTACTGCCGAGAATAACAACGATTATGAGCACTCTTAACGTTTGTTCCGGAGTTGAATAGTCGAAAACACTCTGCACAAAAAACACGAATCGCGAATAAAATATAATTTAGGTGTTAAGCCCTTCTTTCAACGCTTTATGCACATTATTTTACTTCTATTTTGAAATGTATATTTACGTGGTTTGTGGCAATACAATAAGCTGCAGTACAGAAAAATAAAATAAAACTACTTAAACGATAAAAAATGATGACAGAAAAAACGATCACCCCTCGTTTTGTTTTTATTATTTGAAAGACGAAAACTTTTGACTGATAACATTGGAATCCGATGTTTGAATTAACTTTGAATGACACCAGAAATAAAAAAATTGAAAATACTAAAACCATTTGTGATGTATAAATGTGTCTTACAACTCAGACAAAATAGATTTTTTTTTAACTCTGAGTCCAATCTGATCTGCACAAAGTCTTCATCTTTAAAAAAAAAAAAAAAACACTTATCAAGAAATCTGGCTGTTTCATAAGGCACACGGTGGTGATAGTTCTACTCGAGAGGTGATATTTTGTTATAAAAACGAGACGGCTCCTACACAAGGGTGAACAATTTCGGTCTCTTGTGACTACTGACTACTATCTATTTCGTGCCAATCGAATGTCCAGAGTTAATTGAGAAAAAGGTATAATACAAAAAAAAAGTGGTGCCTATTCTTAACGAAATGTGTTTACCCAATCAAAAAATGTTTGGAAACACATTCAATTGATTATCGCCGCTGCTGCGAGTGGAATAGACATAACTGGTGAATTTACGAAAGTAGGAAAATTAAATAATAATAAAAGAAACACCCATATTCTACAATAGACGGTGGAGTCACGTTATTTCGGACCTTTTCCAATCAAACCTCGAAACCAATTTAGCTGTGCACAACGACGGGGTGAGGGCTGCTTATGAAGTAGGTGTGTCTCGGAGTGGCCTTTGAACGTCAATATTTTACCTCACCCGTGGCTGGGGCGCACACACGTGATTTTCGAGAGCACCGCGGAAAAAGTATTATGAAAATATAAGAGCTAATGGACTGCAAGGTTGCGCTCCTCGAAGTTCCGGGGAATCATTTTTACCTACAGTCAATATTAGTACCGCATTGTCGAACACAAAACACTAATAATTCCGTGTCTGGTTTCCATTACCGTCCTTGTTGCAGTGCTGTAGGTACAGTGCAGCAACAATTGGGGGAGGCAGGGTATGCAATTCATTGCCTGGCCAGGTTTTATGTTTAAATGGGGGGGGGGGGCACCACCGAAAGGAAAAATTGAGCAAGTTATTATGAAAAAAAAAAAATGGAAAATGTACATTCTGTATTTCCTTAATACGAGTAGATTGATATT
The DNA here is from genome assembly GCF_001856785.1 of Myzus persicae. Lineage (NCBI taxonomy): Eukaryota > Metazoa > Arthropoda > Insecta > Hemiptera > Aphididae > Myzus > Myzus persicae. The sequence goes on along the minus strand of NW_019101557.1, from coordinate 190,657 downwards.
ACGATCAAAGGATCAAACGACAAATGATGCTAATATAAATAAATGTCCGATAAAATTGAGACCACTGATATAACAGCTAAGATTTTTGTTTACATGTACGATGGTCATTCACATTTGGAAATTAAAAATAGATTTATTTATAACTTTCAACATAGTACACATACAAACACACGCTCGGGCCATGGACACACAACCACATATCAGTAATCAGTCTACTTTATTGATATTGTAATTCGTTAATCGTTCTGTAAAAAATGATGAAACCAAAAGTCCTTATTGGGGAGGCTAAAAGGAAGAAAAATAAAGAGCAAAAACAAACTATTTTAAAAACTAATAAAAAAATTAAAATTTTTTGTAAACTGGATCAACATGAACAAAGTAAGTTTAATTTGAAATATTTTTTATTTTTGTAGTTTAATTATTTTTAATAATTTACGAATTGCAAAGCATGCGTCTAACTAGACATATAGTAAACCAATACAATACATTTCTGTGGATATTGTTATTCCAGTAGCTACCAGTAGCATTTCTTACTGTATATTTATATTATAACTACATACTTAAAAAAAATATTTGATTACCAATACTCAAATATTGTGCAACACTGTGTTTTTATACTAAGTTAATTTATAAAAAATAGTGAATGAATTGTATATGTTTTTCAAAAATGTATTTTAGATGAAAATAACCATCTAGAAACTACGATCGTTCTATATGGTAATTTTCAATAGTTTTATATTTTGCGACTGAACATTAGTATGGCATTTTGATTTATATTACAATTTAAGTTTTTATAATTGTTGGAGATGTGTTTAAAAATATGATGAACTTAATATAATTAACATAACTATACTATAATATTCTGCTTGACAAGTAGTAGAGTGCTTGAAAATTTTCGAAAATTGGGGGCCATAAATTTTGTCTCGTAGTAGGGGTCTGCCAAAGGTTATCTGCCTCAGTAACTTTTTTTCATTATACTGTAGTACAAGACGTATAGGGGCCCATAAAATGTTTAGCTTCAGGGCCCCACGAAACCTAGTTGCGGCACTGTGTAGGTATATTGTATTTTATTGTAAGTATTGATAATATGTCAGTTATAATACGGATTTCTCGGTAACGAGTGAGGTTACCGCGTACCTGGTTGAAATACTATTAAAGTGAAGTGACGTGTATTTCTGCGAGTCAACAGCAGCGCGGGTAAAGGTGACCATTGACCAGCGATTCCGTTCGCCATGTAGTCATATGTAATACGAGTTACCTCGACCGTGCATTTATTCTCGTCTCTTGCAAAGGATATTATATGGTAGTACAAGTTTACGCTTGGTAAACAACTTTTGTATAATATCATAGTGAGTCACTCCGTAAAGCCTCTTTTATAATATTACGGCGACGTTAGTAAAATTATTTATTTTCATTTTTCAAGGAATATCATTCGAGTTAATTATTAAAGTTTTTTTTCAAAGGCACATATTTGTACATCCACGATACGTACATATACACTAGGTATATTATACCTTGTCAATATATATTTTTTTTAGACATAAACATAATCATAATAATATACGGCCATAATATACCCAGGTAGGTACATGATAAAATATAACGAGTTTCGATTTCAACGTGCATTTAAATAACTGTTCCTACCTATGATAACAAATTGTTATTTCTTGCAGTCAATATACGATTCCAACGTAAATATAATATTGTTATTCATGTAGGACTTATAGTATAAATATTTTTTGTTCGAAGTTATACGTCTTTTTTTTAAAAAATACTTTGCGTGCCAGTGTATGAAAAAATGTGTGTTTCTACATCACGGGTTAATGAACTTATTAATGTTGGATAGAATTTATATTCAATAACATTTACTATAGTTATAAATCCCAAATTAAATACATAATATGTGAGTGGTTATATCTAAGATAATAAACACAAAGCATCATACATATAATATTATGAAAGACACACGACAACCGTCTGCATTATATGCTCTTGTATTTACTTTAATCAAACTTATCTTTGAGCAACAAACATTTATCACTAAGGTTTTCACATTAGAGTGATTTTTAAAGCTATGAATACCATCTGAATACTTAACGTTTTAAAATCAGCTGACAATGCGGTACATTCTCAAATTATTCAAAGTCGTTTCCATAAGTAATGTCACTTGAGTTATTATACTGACTTTTCCGGAAATCAGTTATCTAATGTAACACTAACAGAAAATTAAGCCACTAACAAATTCATTACATCAGTACAACTAAACATATTCATTCCTACAACCCCTATTGATATAATTTTATAATTATTGTTTTGATTTACCAATGAACTTCATAACAATTAAATTGTCATACTTAACGTGTATTTTTTAAATTAAAATAAATGTAAACTAAGCCAATTGCTATTTAAAAAATGTGACTTGTAAATGTTGTTATGCCATTACTCAAATGTAATATGTGGAATTAACTTAAACGTTCACACAAATAGTGTACTTAATTTAACTAATGTGTATTTTGATTTATTGAAAATTGTACACAACTATGATTTTGAATATTTCTAATGATGCAGTCGAATACATATATTTATGTATTGTGTAAATGATAAGTTTCCAACTTGGAAATAATTATATTATTATAAAAAAAATCACTAACAAATTAGTAGAGAAACATCGACAAATATGGTTTTGAACTTGTTTAAAAATTTACAAGTATCAGAAAAAAACAGTTTTCAATAGTGTAGAAGTAACTAACAAGAATCAATACAAATAATTACTACAAATGAAAATGTATTTAAAATTATGAACCGAGGTCTGCCAATCTGGTTTCGAATTATATTTGGAACAGAATTATATTTTTTCGAAGCGAATAAATACAAAGAATACTAGAAGTGAATATATTGAATTCTTCTACGAGATATAAAGATGACATAGTATCATTTCATTATTCAAGTCTCGGGAATTTAAACTATTTTATTCCTTACAATGTAGATTTTGTGAACTTCCGGTAGCTGATTAAATGGTTAAGTGAAAATCTTATCTATTGAAAAAAATTTGGTAGAATGACAAAACTGAAACGAAAATGTATTATACACCAAAAAGAAAATTGCATTCATATTTTTCTAGCGACATTCAATTTCAATGATATGGTTTAGTCTGCGGAATACGTTTCTACTTTTCGCGATGAAATGTCGTCTGTCTATCGATTTTGATGACTCATGCAGTCGTTTATCCTTCCAATATATTAATCAGATCGAGTTGTTTATTTTTTGGCTGTTTTCATAGTCCAATCTTATCCATCCGCATTTTATATGCGTTATCATTCTTCCTGGTTAGTAATATTTTTGAAAGCCAACAGCAGCACCTCCGGGACGTTTCTTTTTTTTGTATTTCGCGATTGTTGAAATGGTTTTTTTGCTCTCGATCATTTAAAAAATACGTATCAAATCACACTTAAACGATTTAGAATATTAGAATGTCGGGTTTTTCGCCAATCTCCATTCCGTTTAATCATTGTTATTGTGTGTCGAATAGTTGATCGTATCGAATAACTGTAAATATTTGTCAAACTGTTTTTTAGTCTTCTACTCTTTTAAAATTATGTACCAGTGTATTTTTAAAATAAGTAGTCTAACATTCACGTGGGAACATTCGAGTTTAAAAATACATCGATACACCATTTAGTTTTTCATCTAATATAAAATACTGTTTCCTTAAAACCACATAGCATGTAATCTGATCTAGTTGAGCCTTTTCATAACATAAAGTCGTTAATAAATTGTATTGTTCAGTCTATATCACATACAACAACCTTATTTACTGACAATCTTATTATCAGATATATTAGATTTATTGAAATGTATACGTGACTTATATTTAAGTTCTATGCTCAAGAAAGGTGAAATATGATATAAAACATATACATACCTACATACCTACATAGTGTCGTTTAAAAACCTTGAAATAACGGTTGTAATACAACTAGGTATTTTCATTATATTTCCTTGTACATATTGTACATTAATTCATACAACTTCAAAGTTAAATTTAATATCAAAATAATTATACATTTAATAACATTCTTGTAATTATTTGAATTGATCAGTTTTTAATAATATTATTGTTTGTTTAACATTTTATGGTAGTGTACGAAATTAATGTTTAAGTTTATGAAATAAATTTTGGAGCAGCTAAGTTTGGAAACTTTACGTTGAAAATTAATGAAGCTCAGGCTAAACCAAAAAAGGCTGAGATTTCTTCAAATTAATTGTTAAGACTGTTTTCTTCTTTGAATAATTTTTCTTCAAGCCTAAAGAAACTACCGAGAAAAATAACTTTTTCAAATTAGATACTGCCAGATAAATTATCTTGAGGGAAACGTCTTTATCTTTTATCTTATTTAGATGAATATTATAATAACAGCATGTATTGGATCATCCTATTCAGAACATTTATCTAAATATTATTTTTTAGAAAATTAAAATTTTGGTTTGATAGTTTTATAATTATTGTTAAAAGTATAAACTAATAAAACTGATGGCTGAAAATGAATGTTCACGTTTCAAAGTTACTTTAATATTTCAAATATTTGTACATCAATCATAGTTCATCGACCCTAAGCTTAGTTTATTTAGTTTCAATTATTCATGAATAATATAATATTATAAAATACAAGTATATAATATATAGAGTACAACAGAAACACCTGACATATAATATGTAACATTGTTATTATGAGAACATTTTGTTTAAAATTAATTTTCTCCAAAAAAATATTGATATTTTAAATAATCGTATAAATCCTTCAATATTTTTATAAAAATCAAGTTTACTATTTTTAATTTTAAAATGTATGCGATTTTAAAATTTTTATTTGCTACATAAAAAAAAAGTAAATAAATTATAAACAAGAGAAACATTGCACATTTGATTAGAACAAAAGTTATTTAATTTGTCAAGTCATTATGTTACACCTTGTGCCTATTATAGGTGTGTAATGTCATTTGGCTGGTATTACCATGAAAATAATTTTTTTTTGGACGGTAGGGTCTTGATAATCGAATACCTCGCAAAAGAAGAAGAATATACAAGATAATGTTTTTAAGTGAACTCCGCATATTGTCATGCATAAACCAAGCATAAATTCAAGTTCTAAATTTTGGAATTTTGAAATACACTACAAGATGACTTTTTGAATACTCGAATTACTTCGTAACACGTAAGGATGCATCCTGTGGTAATAGAGCCTTCTGTTTTTTAAATAGGAACCTCTATCATTTTTTATTACCCAGCAGATATTTTTGTTGAGAAAATTAAAACGAGTAGTCCTAAGTTATATAACTCTATGTACTAAGGACAATAATGGAAATTAGTTAAGTATAGACTCTAAATGGACTTAGATCATATCATTTGGAAATCTTAGTAAGTTAGTCGAGTTCTATTGGTCTACCTGTATAAATATCTTGTAAAAATGATTCAAGTGTATGATAAATACTAAATCTAATATTACATAATAGTATAATTTATATTTTTGTAAACCCATTTTTAAGGATTATTATTCTTAGTTTAAAACATTTTATAACTCAAAAAATAATCACTAGATTTATTTTGATTTAGATGGTTAAAATGTTCACGAAAATTATCTACTAAATAATTTTAAGTAAAAACGGGGGTCCTCATTCCAAGAATAATAGTTTGAGTGTCCCCTGATAGGACACTTGCTGAGTTGCAAGAAAATATCGGAATTTGTAAATATGTTCTTTACCCTTTAGGCAGACTTAAAAATTCTATAAACCAGCATTTAAATACATGTTCTATTTAAGGTAGAAATGGAAGTGAGCATGCTTAAAAAATCACCCTGTATCGTGAGTATAGGTAACTAAACCTAAAAAACGATCGGTAGGTATAATATAGCCAGCTAATACCATGGTACGAAAACATTCTAGAGATTAAACATAACATATATTATAGCGGACGCATGAGAGTATAATAATGTGACATCATGACGTACAATATGAATGTGATTAAAACTAATAACTTTTCCACTGCAGGGTTTTACGAGTCGTGTGCGACGACCATTTTTGATAACAATATACAGTAATAAAACGCTGTCATGAAATTAATGGTTCTCTAGGCAGTGTCCCTTTTGATTTAACTTATCACATCTCACTTAAGCAATACGATTACGGTGTCAAGGTTTTGAGCAATTTTAATACACACGTATTATATGAAATAGTAATCACGTCTAGAATTACATTTCTGTTTTACTGGTGCTGTTTGTCACTGCCGTTAATCATATTCTCATTTCTATCCTTTAACGCAATTATAACTACGGCAAGTTCGCCAAATTTACGGTTTAATTTGTACACTAAATTACGCAACAAAGATCCTCCAACATCATGTGAAATACTGTTATTACGTAGATAATCAAAAACAAATTACATTTTTCGAATCTTCTTCTTCGAACCGATAATAATTGTTTGTTTATTACACTCTTGTATGTCGTGTTATGATTTTTTTTCTATAAGTAAAAATAATATAAGAAATTAAAAATTGAAAATCGAACTTGCATATTGTTCTGCAAAAAATGTAAATAAAAATAAAATGTTAAGGAAAAAAACGATTTTAATACAATTATTTGGTATTTACTATAATACTGTTACTTATTAGTGTAGACAAGCTTTACGTGTATAAATTGAATTATAATTGAATTAATTAATTAAATATTTCACCTATAATATTGTCCACAACTTTAACTCATAGATACAATTTTTTTTTGATTGCTTAAATTTGTTTTGTTATAGTTTTATTGTCGTTGCCTTCTTATTTGGTTTTCGAAAAAACAATTTCTAATAATAACGTTAGCAAAATATATTAGAATTTATTTGGATTTATTTAGACTTATTATTTTAAATGTCGTACGTTTTTTGAATAAAACTAATTTTATGAACCGTATTATTTTAAAACTTATTGTACCGAATATTTAAATACAGCTTTTTTATGCTTGAGTTGTATTCTGTTCAATGCTACATTTAATTAAAAGTACAATCTTTTAAAATAGTAGGTAAATAAAATAAAAGGCATTCGATCAAAAATTAGAATTGTTGTTTTTGGTCCCCTTAGCAAAAATCAACGTTAGGCACACACGGGTAGTTTTCCGAATAAATTACTTCTCGAAATACTTTTCTAATCATTTTTTTTCGAAGTTATTCGAATAATATTTTTAAATATTTTTTTAAAGTATTTTAATCCTAAAAAATACCTATTTGTTATTAAAAGATTTCATTTCTAGAAATCGTCACGATATTAAATGCGTTTTAAATCGACAACTCAATATTACGATCATCGTTATTAAATTTGTTTATACATTATTGTACCTATATATACATATACTTGGTTTTGTTTTTACCAATATCGGGAAACATCTTTAAATATAAAACCTACATCTACGATCATTGGATCATGTAAACAAATACCGAACCTTTGATGAGTTGAGCTAATAATATTTGACATTTGTGTTTTGAGGGTTTTTTGTTTATTAAATTAATAAATAATAATTAACATTCTCTATTGAATTCACTACAGATATTTTATACGCCTCATTTGTATTAGTATATATATTTAATATTGTACAATATTATATTTTATATATTGTATTATGCATATTGCAAACAAGGCAGTTTTAACCCCGAATAGTATTATTTTTTTAGTAATGGTTATTTCTTTGGTAGTTTGGCATACATCCGCTAATATGTGAATGATCGAAATTAAGATATTATAAATTTGATAGGAAAAAATTAAAAAAGTAACCAATAGTAAAATTGTGTATAAGAATGTACGGAAACAAAACAAAACAAATATATTTTTTCAATGTTTCCAAAATGATGAAATTCTTGAATAGTAGGTACTTTTTAAAAATCTATTATCAATGTCTCCTAATAGGTAGCTTCTTGTTACACTATGTAAGTGTTTTGGATTTTTGAATTATTTTGAAGAGCAATAAAAATCAAAACAAAATAATCTATGGATATGGAGGTTATTGTCCTCCACAACTGTACAGCTTTAAGAAATAGTTACCAGCGTCTTTGGTATTTTAGCAACACATCCGGTAATGTGTGAATGATTGAAATTAAACCATAATAACTATAAAATTAGAGAAAATAAAAAATATCAACCTGTACTAAAATTTGAGCCAAGAATATGAGGAAACAAAACAACTGTCTTAAGCATTTCTAAAACTATTCCAAATTCTAGGATATAGGTAGCACTTATTAAAATTATCATATCTGCTATCATAGATCGATTAAATCCAAAGCTATGTGTGAAGTGAAGTTAATAATATTTGAAAATTAATAAATTGGAAAACTAAAAAAGTCAAAGGTCGTAGAGGAGTCACCACCAACGTCTGCTGTACAATTTTTTAGAAATAGTCTTTAGTATTTTTTCACACATACTCAGTAATGTGTGAATGATCAAAACTTTACTTTGATTCTAATATTTGATAGAAGAAATCAAAAATAAAACTGATGATAAAAAACGATTTTAGTACTCAAGGAAACAAACAAATACTATATTCAGAGTTTCTAAAACTATTCGAAATTCTAGGATACTACTTTTTAAAAGTATATTTTTATCCACGTCTGTTTATGGGTCTATTCAATCCGGCAGGTTGCAACGCCGTGATAATTGCATTTCACATTTATTTTGAAGATCATAAAAACGGCAAAACAAAACGATCTGAGGCTGTGGAGGTCACCGCGGTCGTACAGCTCTTAGAACATAATAATAATAATAATGATAATAATAATAATAATAATAATAACAATAACAACAATAATGTGCAGAAATGGTTAACGTACAAGCCGACGGCGACGGAAACACTGCGACGCGTTATTATGGTGTCAAGCCGTTATTGTTTTCGGGTTGTCAAAACAATTTTAGGAACTCTAAACACATCGTGCACGGTGCACACACACATGCATACCCAAGTCTCTGTTTATTTTCGTCGGTGACAGGCATCGGCGGACAATGATTTGGCCGAACGACCGTCTGATCGAATCAACGCGGAGATTGGTTACCGAAAACTGTCAATTAACCACCGAATGTTAATGCGAACCCGCCTCCGTTCTCCAATGCTGACGATCAAGTCGATGATAACTTATTCGCGACGAAATCTCTCTCATCTATTTTCACACACACACACACACACACACACACACACACACACGCGTTCACCAGTGTAAGAATATGTTTTGCTCCAGTCGGTGTGGCGTGGCGTTTTTTTCCCCCCACCGCGTTTGCATTCTTGTTTCTTCCGCATTCGCATTAAACCTCGCGTATAAATCAGTGTCAGTATCCATTTTACAAATTTCAAAGGACCCAAAGTTGGAGTTAAAGTTTCGCGTATCGCGCTCGCTGTGGGGTCCCGAAATAAAGCGGACAACCGCTCGTATATATACGCACCTATATATATATATATATACGTATACATTGGTAGGTCGTGTTTGGCTGACAGATTCTTTTTTTCTTTCGCTCTCTCTCTCTCTCTATCTCACCCGCCCCTTCTATCCCCCTTTCTACCCCTCAGCTGGATTACTCTACTCGTGGGTGTGTGTTGTGTGTGTCGCGTGACTCCCCGGGGCTGTAGCCATTACGGTTTGTGCGCACCTCCGTCTCCGCGCCGGCCCTGTCGTGCAGGAAATCGGCATCATTAATCGCGCAATGCCTTCAATTGATTCCGAGAGTCGAACAATAACAACAGGGTTTCGGTATAGTGGCAAAAAAAAAAAATATATATATATATATTATGTGTATATAGTGCGCATACGTTCGGTATATATGTATACGGCGGCGTACATAAATATTGTGTCCCTAGTGCAGTGAACAACGCGCGCGTTCTGATTTGAAAAATGGTTTTCATTTATAATTTTTATTATTATTATTATTATTATTATTATTATTATTATTATTGTTACCGTTCGATGGGGTTGCGTTATGCTTCTTCGTAACGAGTGCACTACCTCATTTCGAAAAATCACCAAAGCGACAGAAAACGAACTGAGAGCGAATTATTTTCGAAGAAGATCGAAGACAAATTAAAATATACCTACCTACGATGCAAAGTGTATAAATGAAATGTTTTACGCGATCCGTCGTTTTTCTTGTGGTTTGTTTTTTGATTTTAAGTTTTTAGACGCCCATCTAGACGATAATTCTCGATAAAATTGACGATGTTTGAGTGTTAGCGTTACGGACCAACTAGGCACTTTGCCACCAATTTCAATTTCTCCCCCTCGTCCTTATTTACTCATGGTATATGGGCACCCTTTGCAGTCTGGTATCAGATCCACCATGTCTCTGCTAACCGTAACTAACCATCGTGGTTCCGGACACTGTCTCGCGGTCGATTTCTATTTCCTGATGAGATACACAAAATCCATTATAGCAACATTTATAAATCATAATTTACTCCCTTTTGTTTCAGATGCTCATTTGATCTTCACTCTCACATTTTAGTGTCATCAGAGTTATAGACCGGTAAAATACGATTGAGAACGTTGCGGTTGAGAACTTTATTTTTGGTAACACGATTATCACAATTTCTAGTATCACATGTGATAATTATTGTCATTATTATTTATTATTATAACTTATAATATTTACAATTATTTTAAACAAATTGTATTTACATCTGATGTGTTATAATCTGAATATTAAGATTTAAGACAGTGTACGTTTTTAATTTTTTAATTGTGAAATCGAGTGATAAGCATTGATGTCAAGATCAACAAACTTAAAAAAGTAAATTGCACTTGACCTGTATAAGAAAAACACAATTCGTGCTACAGTTTTGGTCCCTGAAGTGTGCTTTATATTTGTAAAGTTGTTTCTTCTTATTTTACCCTAAAAAATACGACTTTTACATTCATTTTTAAAGTCTTATCTATATAAAAGAGATAAATAATTTTATTACACCCAATGTACAATAGCTATATGTTTTCTCCGTGGTCATTATGATCCTTAAAGTCAGATATGACTTTCCTGAGACTTATTACGTACACCCTTTAAACGAAAATAAAGTCTTCTTGTGTTTCCATCTTATTGTCAGTGTTTAAATGAACTGTTATACTTTTTTTAGATACAAATCACCCAAGTGTAAACGATGAGTAATTTATTTAATCAACATAATATAAATAAAATAACGTTTTGTTCTTTAAAAAGAAACATAAAACATGTTTAAGATAAATAATTTCACAGCCAATAAAAAAAAAAACATATTAAACATTTACGTGACATTTACTTATACATGAACGTTCATAAAAAAATTATAAATTGTCATTGAATGCGTAACAATATTACAAGCAATTTAAAATCCGTGAAATTTCACACCCAACTATACATTTATTTCTCATCATAATATGTACTTGGTGACTGTATTTAGTCAATATCTAAGTTATCCAATACAACACAATTAATGAGTAATTTCAGAATAATCAATTACAAAAACATTTTTTATATTGCATTAATTATTAATAATTATTTTCACAATTTTAATCAAATCGACTATTGATAAATGAAACTTTCAAAAAACAAATTAACTGTTAAAACTGAATATTAGGCCCCTACATATAATACTAAACATTTTAGAAATGTTATAAATTAGGTTCACTGGTCCATATATTGATTATATTTTTACATATAACTTCAAACACCAAGTTTCCAGTACTTACTATCAAAGGAAATCAAATTGAATTATTTTATCATTTTTCTTTACTTAGGTGAAAGCACGATTTTTTTATAAAACAAATCTTAGTTTCTTTATTAGTATTATGATTCAAATGACGAAAAAAATCGTTTGGATGTCTTTTTACTCAACTCAATTTTCACCCAATTAACATTAAATTATACTCAGGTCAATTCAAAAAAGTATAATATTGTGTTTTCTTTTTCGATTATAAAACCATTAATTAAAGTCCGCAAACTTATAATTTTTGCTCGAGTCATGTTGGTTTATTCCTGAAATTCTGCTTTAACTTGTCGTCTTTTCCGCGAAAACTGTTTAGCGTTCCTGGTAAGCAATGGATTTTTCTTTTAAAATTATTAATAATTTTGCTTCTTTACGTTGAAGATTTATCAAACTTTTCACGGGAATTACACAATGATATTAAAATGCATACAATTTGAGAAATGACAAAGTGTAAAATCTACCTACGCTATACATTGTTATTATTTTTTATTCTTTGAAAATGTGTTTTATGTAATATTATTATAGATAGGTAAATAGTTCTATATCTTGGTCCATCTGTTTTTTATCAAATAGTATATTGTATCAATACTTTCAAATTTTAAATGGAAATTTATAATCTAAGTTTTAAATAGAGTTCTCAAAAATTGTCCAACCCCTCTAAAATTATTTATTCATAGATAAAAAAGGATTTTCTCTAGTCTACATTATGTCAGTTTCCTTTTTAGTAAAATTATTACTTTTTTTTGGTAATTTTATACATACTAAAATGAATGTATTTTACTTTTATGTTAATCATTACCATTTTTTTAATAATGTTAAGGTTTTATCGCAATTACAGATATAATAAAATATAAATGACCTAGAACATCCCCATTTACGCACGTAAATTGAGCGATGATAATGAAAACAATTATGGAGAACACCTGATATACCTGAAATGTTAAAAAAATATAGAATAATGTGCATAATATCTACATAACTTTCTTTTTCATTGGTTTTATATTATATTATATTGTCATTTGGTACATTAAAATTAAAGTTTGTTATGATATGCTTAAACATCATTATTGCAATTATTTAAAATGTAACAGATAAATAAATAACAGACAGACTGGCACACTTATAAATCGGAAATCTTCAGACCCCAACGAAAACATTGTCACAGGCAAAAAGAGTCTACCTCCATTATACGATCGCGGATTAAGAAACTGGAACGCATCTAGTTGCAACGGTAAAGCGTAGGGCATGTGGTTTTCTATATATATATCGCCAGAGAAAAGGTATGGTAAAAAAAAGGTCTCTGCCGCCAAAGAGAAATCTACTCTCGGATGCACAAAACAACTTCTTGGTGAAGCCGCCTTTCACTCTCTGGCCATCATGACCGTGTTGTCCATTTAGACAGTGCATGCGCGCCATCCAACACAGTAACAACCTCTCTGTACCGAATCCTGTGAGCGAAAACTGGACCCTTTATGACGAACAATAATCAGTGAATTTTATTATTTTGATTCAAGTATTATGAGTAGTTAATTTGTGTTACCTAAAACTTCGAAATCATAACCCACCGAAAGCTGCGAGTCAGGAAACACATTTAATATAAAATGTATTATTATTGACTGCAATATATTCATTTTATGCACGTACCACATGCACTTGTACTTGTAATGTGTATTTTCTCAAATTCTCGAATAAACGACCTCGAGAGCCCTCGGAACACCTGCAGAAAGGTAGTAGCGTAATTATGATGTTTGCATCTGGTATTATTCTCCAGCACTTAAAAGTGTAGAGAATCATACGGATACTTAGAGTTTACATCAGATTTTAATATCATTATAGACAGGTGCCTCATTTCTATTTCTATTATGTTTAGCGTTATTACAAGTTAATGACTGCTATTTTTTCAGGCATAGAATTGTAAACTGTTAATATTAGTATTATTATAGTAACCAGCAAATAAAACATATAATTGCATATGGTGCATGACTAAAATACAACGTCAACAATATCAATAAATTCAACTCAGTTTCACTTTAAAATGAGAACCACCTTGTATTGTTTCGTTTTGTTTCGTTATTGGTAATATTTTCCCTCCAATGCATCTGCTGTCTTTGTTTATGTTGCTATTCCCGTATTGGATTAAATTATGGCTCAAAATGCATTAATTAATTATTTACACCCACGTATACATTAAAATACACACTTGTGTATTTATCAATACAGTCATATATTTTAATGAATTTCACTATTGTAGTTTTCTACATGACGATGATGATATGAAGTTGAATAATTGAGATATTATTTTGTTGAAAGCGTGTTGATTTGCGATTTGTGTTTTCCATTTTAATCGAAATACTATTATTATTATAAATGTAAATCACATTGTAGATTTTACACGGCTCTTTCAAATAGTTCTCATTTGACATAAAAAAATAAACTTAACTAACTACAATTAAATTTGCTCATAAAACCAATCCACACGTTGTCATGCCGAGTGCCGTGAGAGAGTGTATGTGTATATGCTGTGTGCACGTGGTTTTTAAGTATTGTACGGACATGGGTTATTAAATGGAAAATGACGGAAGCGCATTAACGTGGATATAAATAGGACCCCGTGGGGTAAAAAGGATTTAGTGACTGTAAATCGGTCGGCTGGAAAGGTCTGGTAGAAATTGTTCAAAGGAACACCTCCTCCGGGCTTTTATCCGGAAGGTTAGTAGATTTGTCCGATGGTCGATGATGGTTTTCGCTCTACGTAACGATAATTAGATTTTGTGATGTATTCTCATTTATTGTCGTCACTCGTCGTCATCCACCAAATTTATTGGTCTGACGTGGTTGTGAAAAAAAAAGTTGTAAGGCTATGTCTAGTCCACCTCTGGGCCTTAAAAATAAATTGTCATCTTAAGATGAGGTTTTCAATGTTCATCTGATAATAAAATTAACGACTGTCGTAAATGGACTTGTCACATTGTTATCAACTAGAATAATGGATATAATCATAAATCGTAATTCATTTTAAGTAAATATAATAAATTAATATTTCTTACAACAACAATGTTGAAATGACATTTATTTTGAATGTGAAAATTCCTTATATTGAGTACTGTAATTATAAAATAATATTTTAGTAAGTAAAGATTAGTACATAGTATTACAAAAGAGTATAAGAAATATTACCCTGTTACATTTTATAGCCGTACCTATAACACTTTTTTTTTAAACATAGGTACACATTTATATTAAAGCTATAATCTTCAATTGAATTATGAATCCATAATTGTAATTATAATTGATATTCGCAGGTAAATAAAACTTTCAATATTGAAAAATGATTGAAAATTCTAGCACTGAGATGGCTTTCAATTTTAAAAGAAAATTTTAAAAAATGTTTGAGAAGCTTTGATGGGAAATATTATGTATATCTTTTTGAGACATTTGGTATTCAGTTTTGATAATCACACTTATCAAATAAAGTGAAAATCTAAACATTAGCTAATCATGTTTCATCAGATAACTTATCACTAACTGTTTGTGATCATCGTTATTTGATGGCTAATATTCCACCAAGTTCACCTAATATGTTTGTAATAATTATAACTTAAAAACAATGTGTCATTAGAATCAGTAGATGAAACCTATATCAAAATGTAGTACCATCGGAAGATAAGCTCATGGTAGAATGGTAGTTGGTAGTTGTCTAAAAAATGATAAGAGTGGTTACGGTGGTTAAATATTAAGGTTATACGAGAACTATGGTGTTGTCAACCACGTCAAATTAAAATTAGTTTACAACATAATTTAAAACGCTTAACTAGTAATTTTAAAACGCCTAATAAACGATATTCCTTTGGTTATAAATAGGTAATTACCAAATAATACTTAATATGATTGCATTGTTATAGTTAATCAGTACTCATAATACGTTGAAAAGCTAAAAATAAATACCTACGATAGTCAATATTTTTTTAATACAGTCTGGCACTCTGGCACACAAACTGATATTAAATTATTAGATGTCAGATTTTAATTGAGATCGTAAAATAATTCGTTTTTAAGAAATTTTCAATTTTCACGTTGGTCTCGCTGCTAGATTACTGGTTTAAATTGTGAAATTAACATATCTCGAATGGAAGAGATTCAAAAAAAAAGATGATTACTAGACTGTTTTCGAAAAGTGTATTATTATTTATTTCAATAACGAAATTGAAACAAAAATATTATCATCCATATAGTTAACACGATGCCCCTCCTGGATGATTCGATTTGAATCCACCACAAAATGACACAGTGTTCTATGAGAATTGCTTTTCTTTATTTCCGTGTGGTACATAATATGCCTTGTCCTATACCGCTGTCATCACAATTTGTCTTTTTTCCTTTTTTTTTTTTTTATTTTTCCCCCTGTGCGGTCTTTTGATTATTTTTCAAACGACAGATTAATGGCCTTCACGTTTCGGTCGTTTTAAACCATCTTTCTATTGACAACGTCTGGGTATTACTTTGTTAGGACGTTTTATATATTTTTTTTTCTTCACACAGTCGTAAATTATTCCTTTGCATTTTTATTTTGTGGTAAACCGAAACCAAAATGTGCATATTATAATGTCTTTATATATTTTATCACGCACTGCGTAGTGTATAATAATAATATTATGCCTTTCGTTTCCACAGAATATAAAATCGTAATATTATACAGAGTGATCCGTTTAACGTGAAACACTCATCATTTCATACATTAAAAAAGTTTTTGAATGTATTTTTTTTCCGCATATCTTTAAGTGTATAAGAACAACAGTATTTTTATCGTTTTAATTATTTTGAGTTTTTAACAACTGTGTGCATTTTTAGTTTCTCATTCCAAAGCAGGGTATTTTTTCTGAGTATTCCGATGTGTAATAATTAAATAATTTTAGACGTTTACTCAGTTTAACAGTTAATAGTATTTAATGTTCAGGTGAACGAATAGGAGTGGTACTGGCCGTCTTATGGCCGTGAAAATATGTTGTTTCACTATTCTGCTAATCTGAATTTTTAAGATAATTATAAGTTACAACTAGTCGCTGATTTTCTGAAATTTGATTTTTATAGATCGAAATACTCTGATAATATTCCACCAAGGAAAATGAAATATGACTGTCATTCAAAATATTTAAAACTTAAAAAAATAGTAAACACATAAAATCATTTTCGAAAATGTTGTTTAGTTGTTTAGTAATTATTTTAAACGTTGTAAGAGAAATATTTTCGAATATAATATATGTATACGGATTTTCAAAATCAAAATTATCTTGCTCTCTATGATCTATCACTACTTGAATAATATGTTGGCAGGAAAATGTGTTAAATAAAAACAAATACTTAACAATATTAATTATCATGTTGGGGTCATATCATTTATGCTCAAAAAGTGTTACGTATTCACAATAGTATGATCATATCTTCCTATTATTCTATTCAGGGTTGTTAATTTTTTAAGTAAAAAATAAGTAGGTATATTATATTTCGATAAATATGTCTCAACATCGGGATGTGAAAGACGTCATTACACTGCCATCACATTTTTGTATCATTTGCTAAGCATAGTAATATCATAAAATAATAAATAGTTAATGTTACGATGAATGGAGTGTGTGCTGGTAATTATAATTGCGCCTACGTTTCCCGAGTTTGGGAGACTATATGTATAGCGAGAAAACTTAATATTATATTATTATACACCTACGACAAACGACAAAATAACTGTTTTAATTAGACGAAATTTCCGCGTAGTCGAACACGACTACGACTGTAGCACCGAAAGTACACTGGCAAACGAGTCAGTTTTTCGTTCGCGATATTTTTTACTTCAACAACGGTTTTCATTATGAAATTGTTTTAATTAACATCGGGTAAACTAAGCGAAAAGTCGTAGCGCGGCAGATGAAAACACGCCGTTATAACCATGAAGCATTATAAAGGACTACGCGAGCGGCAGTGTCGTTTGATATTGTCTGGTCGGCAAATCGAGGACGACAAAGACACATAATATTTTACGAGTGCATTGAATCCACACATCAGTACCTACGATTGCCAGCAAGTAATTTTAACGTCGTCGCACGACTGCACGTCTGGTACAAAGAGGTAAAACAGCGTTGAAATTACCGACACAGATGTATATTATTATTATTATTTGTGTTTTTGTCATCGGAACGGTTATTTCTAAAAGTCATCCTCCGTCGAAGTGCGTCACACATAATAATTATTTACTGCGCAGCCCGATGCGTGTGTACGGTTTTTAAATTTTAACCATGATGATTACCTCTGTGTCGTCGAAAGGACGCTTTTTTGTGGGGGTAGGACTGAGATAATATTTTTATGCAGAATTGACTTAACTAAGGTCTCCCATAAGTTTAGGATACCGGTGTCGGGGTTTTATTTTAAGTTTCGGTTTCAGTACGGTAATTCAAATTTCTATTTGCATAGACCGTAGAAAATATTTTTTTTAAATTTCAGTGGGGGGAGGCACTGGATCAACATTACTGTTGTTTTCGTGAATAACATAAAAACATAAATATATAGTTTTCCTTTATGTTTATAACAGTTAAAAGCAAGCCTTGGCAAGGTAATGATAATTTTTGACTGAGTTTAATTAAGTTGATATAAAACATTTTGAAAAGTTTAAAGTTAATAGTTATCTTAGTTTTAACTTATTAACGTATGTTAAGTTCTTCTTTTTCTTTTTTTAAATACAAAAATAGCCAGTTATATGGTTCAAATTAATGAAAAGTAAATAGTTATGCATTATGCATCATCAATATCAAATGTATTATATTTATTGTTTAATTATTTATAAGTTTACGTAACTTGCAGGATTTGCTAAAGTTTATATCAATAAAAATCATTCAAGTGAAAAATTAATTTAATTAAAATTAAATTTAAAAAAGTTAAGTTAATAAGTTAAAATGCATTTAACTTTAAACTTAACTTTAACTGCTTAACTCGGTAAACTAGTTTTGATTAATTAATGTATACAATAATATTAATTAAGTCTACCAGAATATCTAGAAAAATAGAAACAACAATCAAAAGTTCTGGAATCGCTCATACCTAATGGGTAACAATGAAGACCCAACCACCTGTACTTCGTGTGGAGTGACAATGATGGTAAGACACATTTCAATGCAATGCTGATAATATGAAAAAGCAAGACTCAATCACAAAATAAACCCGAACTTAAAAGAATCGGTAGAGCCAGACATATCAAGTGACCTACTATCTCCTTCCTCGACCATACCAGATTGATCTACCAAACGTAGTAGCCATATTTTTAAAACGTACATATTAATTAATATACAATTACTTACAGGTATAAAAATATATATACATATTTTAAAATGATGTAATTTATTGTTTTTTCGGTTTATAAAATGTATGTAAAAATGTGAAAAAAATGTATGGTCTTAGCTGCTGAAATTAGAGACCGATACAAGAAAATAATATGTCTGTCGGGAGTTAGTGTTTGAAATGCTAGTCACTAGAACATATTATTATACGCACTACGCTTTATTTGTTTCAAAAACTATCAAATATCCCTATAGTAACATTGTTTAGACAAAACAGAGATAATTAGTTAACCAATTGCGTACCTACTTAATATTAATTTGTCGTGCATTCAAACAATATCATTACACCATAATATTTAACCTGCAGAGAATATTATATGCATCGAACGTATATTATTTGTGTTTTTGTTCTCATCAGAATGGTTTCTTTCGTCGTACTACAACACACATAATAATTTGCTGCAGGACTTTAACCTTGTGAGGTTTTAATTTTTAACCTAATAACAGTATTATTGTTGTTGTTGTTTTCGCGAACAACACAAGAACATTTGTATATATATATATATCATTTTATTCCGTGTTCAATAAGACTAAACAAATACAATAATACAATTATCTGTCTGAGACGAGTGTTTGAAACGTTAACTGTCGCGTTTGCTGCAACACACTATAATACTATGCTCTGCGCTTTATTCGTTTCGCAAACTATCAAACACGATAATATTATTTAGGTGAGACACAGGTAACGTTTGATGTTGTTGATATTTGTCATCTGCAAGCATCGGCCGAAGTCGCAAAAATAATATTATTACACCCCAATAATTTGTCAGCCGTTCAGTGCATACTACATTGTTGTGCTTAAGCCGACGTTAAAATATGTAAATGGATAATATTGTTATAAACTTACTACACCATACAACTTAACATTTCGTAACTCTTCATCTTCGAATTTAGTCTTAACTTTTTGATAACCCAATAACGCTGTACGTACGGCTGGTTGAATTCGTGGAAAAACACATCAATTTTGAAGTGCAGTTCAGTCGTGCAGACAAACACGACCACCCGCGATGACAAACGTCTATTGCATTATTAAAATAAATTATTCCTTTGCGATTTCGCACAACTGATGTATTAACGCAATGAGGGTATAAAATGTTGAACACTAAACCGGAAGATTGGGGGGTGGTTTTCGACTTTGATCTTGTGATCTTCGAGGTAACTTTTGGGTCTTTTGTGAGGCATTAGGTGTATTACAACGCTGGGATTTGCCGTCTATATTATTCTCGTTGTTCTCTGCGGCAGTTTTGAACGGCTGAAGATGACCTTTGCGATAAACGAGCGTTTTTGTGAGCTACGATCACAGAAAACGACAGGCCAAACCAAATTAATTCACTGCACAAAATATCTTTGACTACAGTCAAATTAAATATTATTTGCTCATAGGTTTTAGTCTACGAATTTCGATCGTATAATAGTAAAATGTGTTTGATATTAAATTTTAATAAAAATTCAGACAATTATACACATACCTACATTTATACTACGTTTTTAAAATCCGTCATCAAAGACGTCAAGCCAAACAATTAAGTAACGTTAATTATATTATTGGTTTTTAGTTTAAACGTATTTTGTTCATAATATTTCAACAATAATAATAATAATAACAGTTATGATAATAATAATGATACATTATGATATTTTGATTTTATATAAGTTTTGAGTGTATAGTTTATTACATTTAAAAAATGCTCATAAATCGTATACAAATTAAAATATCGTAAAAAACCAACGTAGTAACACTGCTAATGTTCTTTGCTTAAAGTATGATGATAATTAAATTCACTAAAGTATTAAAAAATAATAACAAAGTTTTGGTTCTGACTTTATTAGATGGTAAAAAAAGTAAAAATCTTTAATGCTATTTCTTTATTTCTGTTCAATATGTCAATAGGTCCAAAGTATCTGTAGTTGATGACTGTGGTAAGACGGATATTATATGGTGAAGAATTTGAAATAGTTCCAATTTTAAGAAATTTCGAAACTCTATAGTAATAAAGTCTGAACAATAAAATAATAATAATAATACATGTTTGATATTATTAAACTTTAATCAAAATGCATACAAACACGATACATACATTTGCAAGACGTTCTTCTGTCATTGAAGACGACAAGCCAGACATAATTCCCTTAACATATTATTTTTGATTACTGACAGTTGAATAATTTAAACAATTAATATAATTATTACCATATTATTGGCTTATAGTGTTCAAATATGTATTTTGTCCATGTAATAATGTTATAATCACATGTTTGACATCAAAACGCAGACGGACTAGATATGCATAAATTAACCGATAGATATTATGTCGTTTTTGATTAAATTTAAGTATTATTTCGCAGAAACGAGTTGACTACGATGCTGCAATTTATATCCGACTAATGCCACGTTCGAATATTAGATTTATGTGCAGGTATAATGTACACTCGCCGATTTAAAATAAAATAAGGTTTCTCGTATAAGCGCTATCGCGGTCGGAAACTAATCCACTCGGTTATTAATCGATTAATTAATTAATAATAAACGAAACGAAACAAATTATTTTAAAAGCTGCGTAATAATGTCATAGTGATGGCGGCCAACGAGTGTGTATTGTTACCATTAATATTGAAGCTGCAATTTAAATGCCCTAACAATAAACTTAAAAAACGCCCCAAAAAATGATTGTATGCACTAAACATTTTTAATAGTGCACTAAAAAAAATACCACATTATTTAAAGTTTTCATTTTTCAATAATTTCGATATAAATATTCTAATGTAAATTCTTAATAAATTCTAATACACATTCTAATGGATGTAAAAATGTTTCATATTTAGAACTGATCGTTTTGGATTTCTTTAACCTGGAAAAACTGTAATTTTCGTAAATTAAAATTTTTTTTTCTAAAACCCCAAAATGCTTAAAAAAAAAAAAATGAAAAACCTTGATAATTAAAATTGTGAACAAATTCAAAATGAAAACTTCTTATTCTGATTTAAAAATACATGAAACGTTTACGTCATACATTGAGCACCTCGTAGGCGTATCTAGGTTCGTATTACAATACTAAGTGCATCGAAATCTTAGCCTGAATCGTCATCGTCATTGTTCGATATTATTTTTACTATTATTATTGTAAATGTGCTCGACAACTGAACTGAATTTAAAAACATCGTGAGTTCCAGTGATAGAATTGGTAACTGGTAATATTAGGAATACAGCAAGAGCAGGTGTCGAAATTCTTCTACTAATTTTGATTTATATTTTGAGAGCACCCCTACTAGTTTTTTTTTTGTCGCCGGGGGCAGGAGGACTTAAAATAGTATACATATTCAACAATTATTGATTTATTCTTCTTGAGATTTTCTCTGTGTGCTTCCTGTTCCGATCTGTGTTATGTTATCTTATTTTTAAACCGCAGATGTCGTATCAATAAAAAATAAACAAGTGAAATTAATAAAATGTTGTATAACAATGAAAATAAAATAAATTGTACTTAAAAAATAACAACGTTTCGTTATAAATGTTTTTAGTTCATTTTCATTAATTTATTATTTTACTTCACAGTTCGGATTATACTTCGGACAAATAGGTATTTAACAAAAACTCATTTCAAGTTTATTTTTATAAATTACTCAACACAACCGAAATTCAATAAAATTGAAAAAACTTTCAAAATTACCAAAAAAAAAAGGTCATTTAAAATGTCTATAAATTAGTTCATATTATGTCTTATATTATGTAACGCTCTTGAACCGACTTATCAATGAATTAGAACAGTAGTATAACTGCAGTTTAAAGTGCAACAACATCCTACTTATTGCACATTAAAATTTAATTTGCAAGCCGATTATGCCGTTCATCGCAATCCTATAGTTCCTCTGCCATTTTGTATTTGTAATGTTTTGAGAGCACACCTCGACTACGTCTTAATTTTTTTTTGGCGATGCGCTCTATTTGAACAAAATAAAAATGTCAACTATCTTTTTTCAACCTTCGTCAAATCGTATTGATTTTTTTCGGAAGGTTTTATCCGATGAGACGATACATTATATTATATATATATTAAAAGAATAATAATTTAATCACGAGCAACGAACGCAATGACAATAATAACCTAACCTACAAACGCGCGGCACACGTACGGCCTATAATTCCGATCTGTATAATATTATCGTATTACACCATAAAATATAATTCACAAGCCGGTTGGCACGTCCGTATGCCTATAACACAAATTACACACACGTATATTTATTAATATACACATAATGCATTGAATCCGTTGAGGACGTGATGGTATATTAAAATTTAAAGGTACCTCTGCGTGTGGACAGGTTACCGTCTGAATTTCCACACGTATATTACACCTACCGCAACCGTGGTATAACGCGACGACGACGACGATAATAATAATATATTATTGTATTTCACAAATGACCCACGTTACAAACGACCTGCCACCGACGCTTTGAAAATTAATTTTAATTAATACAGACTCCCCGCCGCCATCTGCTTAAGGGTAATAATAATGTTATTATCATCATCATCATCATCATCATCATCATCATCATCATCATCATTATCGCCATCATCAGCGGACGGTGTCCGTATAATATAATAATAATATTCGTAATAATATTACAATTATGATATAATATGTTGCTATGACTATTTATTATTAATATTATTGTTGTTATTGCGACGAGATATTATACCGACTACCGTGATTTCGACTGTGCACAACCGATCTTCTTATGTCAAATATGCATAATATTATGTTAAAATGGAACGTCGCAAAAAAATAATACCTATTTCGTTTCGTTTGATAATCTTTGCGAGTTCGTCAAAAAAAAACCTCCCATTTTAATAAGTATAAATAAATAAATACTATATAATAATATGTATACAGACACGACACGACAAAAACTGATGTCTCCATCATTATTCCTATTCGTCGGTAGTTGGTTATAACAATATTTGTACAGCACGTAAGAAATCATTTTTCTTTTCGAAAATCTTAAAATATATTTTGTTTTTCAACTGCATCCCAGTAATATTTACCAGGTCATCGTTATTAATATAAAAATGCATGATGCATAAATAATATTCAGTTTTGTCGGATAATGTTTGTAACTCGGTGAACAAAAAATGCAATTTTATTAAGTGTAAGTAAATAAATATTATGTTTTACTGACATGGAACTACAATAATTATTCATGTCTCCGCCACTATTCTTATTTGTACAGGTAGTTGGTAATGATAGCGCTCGCTCGAGTAATATCACTTGCTAGGTCATCGATATTAAATAAAAATCATAAAAATCTTCTACTTTCTGATCTTCCACCTTCGGTTCTTTATAATATGATTATATTATTCGATTCGGTCCAGACTCCGGTTGTTTTACAGGGAATTAAACTTATTTAGAAGATTCGATTAGTTTAAATTGCTCGTTCGACGAAAAACATTTGAGCGAATTAATTTTAACACATCAGTGATTTCAATCGTAACGAAAGTAAGTGTATTAAAAACACAAACACAGCAATACAAATAATAATTATAGTAGTTGGGTGATACTTAAGTGTATAAAATGGTATCTGGTTTACTAGTGCGTGTTATCCCGCGTGATTTAAGGCATAAATTCCGTTTTACTGAGCAAATATATAAGCCACAATTCATAATATTGTATTAAACGAAAGTTCTGACATCGATAATGTGTTAAGTTTCTAAGTCGGACAGAATCCGTCTGGTAGATCGTTTTTTTCTCAATGTATTGTATCATTTTGTGTTTATATTTGTTGAACATGTTTTATTTTTGTAATTTTAATAACCCTCTTTATATAACACAAGGTTTAAGGAGAAAGGTTATGTTTTGCATAAATTATCGGTTTTGTTTGTATAAAAAAAAAAAACAATTATAATATTATGTACTATTGTTATTGTTTTGAAGGGACCAAACAAAAAAAAATAATTTGTTTCGTGCTGAAGACTTCCTCTTAATTATATAAAGTTCATTGCAATCGACATTTAACTTGTCTTTAATTACACGTCACGTACACCGACTCTTGTTAAGATATTATACCTTCAGGGCTTTAGGTACCTACACTTGTAGCGGGTGAGTAATCTTTGACCGCAGAACTACAATGAACCGTTACATAATATATTATCTTCTACAATTGTTCCTACTATACAGGGTGACTGTTCTTATTTGATCATGCATGGATTCAAATTTTGATTTTCGGAATTTTTAGATAAAAGTGAAGACCGTATTTACGAATACTTGAGATTTTTTTTTAACCGGTGAAAGACGATAATGTGAGAGTAAAACTTATGTTTTCAAATAGGACCTTCCCCCTCATTTGATCGCTTTAATTATTCAACAGATATTTTCTTTGAGAATTTTGATGTACTAAATAAAAATTTAAACGAGTTCGAGTTATCGAGCTGCACAACTTTGGGTAGTAAGGACAATACCTATGTCTATGGTAATGCGTTAAGTAGAGATGGGGGGGGGGGGTGATTTGAAATTTTTGGTAATTATTACTAATAATCCTTGAATATAAATAATTTAAAAAATGATCCAAGTCAAATAAATACTACATCTAATATTAAATGTAGATACAATTAAAAAAAAAAACAATTTTAAGGAATATAATCCTTACTAGTAGGGAATTATTATTTGATAATTATTCAGAAACTACTCATTACAATTTTGATTTAGAAACATCAAAATGAACTAAAATCATCTGCTAAGTAATTTACAGTAAAAATGGCCGGTTGGTTCTAATTTTGAAAATAGAAGTTTATATCGCCACAGGACACTCTCTGTGGACAACTTGATAATTATTCTAAAAATCAGAGCTCTAATAAAATATGTAGCAGTGGGAAAAATGGAGGTGAGTCTGCTTAGAAAATCCATCCCAGAAGGAATTAAGGTAAATAGTTATTATATTGCCTAACATACAGTGATTCTGGTATAAATTTAAAACCATGGTACCCGTTGTTACCACCGGTTGCTGACAGTTGTATTATTATGGTTGATTTGATGGATCACCTACAATACTGAACTCGCGCTGTAGGTTGGAACAAAAATACGATTCCCACAAGTTTCTACGACTCCACCCTCATCACCTCACCACTAAAAAAAAAAAAGAAAAAAAACCATTCGACGGATAGGACGAGGTGACCTCCACCCGTATTTGCTTCGCCAAACACTCGTTCGCATGACTGTATTGCGTGCGTATACACTACCTATACACATTATTTATTATAATATAGTATAATATATTATATGCGATAGGTACGATTTTAAGCACATACGCACCGAGACAGCTGATCGGGAGGACGAAGGGACGGGGAAGGATGTGTTACTTGGGTTAACGGTTCTACACCACGGATACGAGTCCCGAGTGCAGCGGTATAGGACCCATTGGTGCAATATACGTTTTGCAATTTCTATTTCTCGCGTTTATATGGTTTTACGGCCACCGCAGAGTAAAACGACATAACATCAACGATGTATATATATATATATATATATATACGTTATGCACCGTTCCGGCGAGTGGGAAAGTTCGGGAAAACGACGATTCCGCGTGGCTCTTTTTTCCCACATGAGTAGTTAAGTCTCACCACCACAACAACCGCCATTCCTGCTGTCATATATATATATATTGTGTATGTGTACAACGAAACTCCCTCCACGGCTATACTTGTACAAAATGTAATTATTATTATTATTGCCGCAACACTTATATATATATATATATATATATGGGTACGACATAAGGGGGAGAGGAACAGTCTCTACTCCTCACCGGCCGCCCACTTCCTAAGCCACCAACCCCGCACTCCTCTCGGCTGACAGTGATTGTTGTTCACCCTTCGCCCACAAACGAGTCTTCGTGAAGTAAAACTACACATCGGGTCATGAGCGCCCACTCACGTGTGGCTGTCCATCGGTTGGATGAGATGGTCGGCTGGCGAAGCATAAACGGAATCATCGATGGAGCCGTGGGCCGTCGTTCGGACGAAAAGACGGGTCGATATATAGATTGTGCGATGCGCACCAATGCCTTCGTTTTTGGGATTTCATACCAAACTATAACCCACGTGTTCTAGAGCCCATCATAAATGGCAGTTGTTTTGATTATTTAGTCGGTTCTGACAGTGTGAACGAGTTGTACATTAAGCTTTTTATACAACGATGTGTGCTCAATATAATTATTATTGTAATTATTGTATGATTTTCTGGTTCAAAAAATATAAGTTTCTATTGTCACGGGATTATCCTTAAGTGGTACAACAAATGTCAATGATTCGAAAAACGTTCATCAAGTGTATTTCAAAATTCCAAAAATCAAATTTTAATGTATGCATAATTTAAGCATAAAAATTGTGTGTGCACTGTGCATGATTAAAAAATGTGCATGGTTATTTAAGTCAGAAAATAATAGCAAGGTAATTAAATACACAGCCTATTGAATGACTAATTAATATTTTATCGACCATTATACGGTGGCCCAGCTCGAATAGTCGGACCTGTTCGACCCTTTCGAATCCATTCAAACGGTTCTGGGGCAGGAAGAGCAACCCCTTAGCACGCCCATAGCTCTTATCCTTATCCCGTTAGACTCATTTTTGACGCCTGAATCGCAGTCATATTTAGAAATTATTTGTTTTGCTTCGTTGTACCGACCCTACCGAGTGAAGTATGGAATAATTCCAGCCTGATCGACAGTTCTCGCTGCCAATCACATCACACGACGTGCACGCAAGCCAATCGAGAACCCATCGCCTGGCATTCACCGATGTAACGAAACAATTATACTTGTACCCTCGTCGATGAACACAATTAGTAACGACGAGCATCATCATCTGCTATTGTTAAGGGCGCGTGTACAAAGGGTTTAATGGGTACCTACAACAATAATGATAATATTATTATTGTGCTTATTGTTATATTGTAATAATTAAGTCCTTATAGTCAGCTCATTTCAGACATGACAAGCATTCGACCGACCATTTTTCAACGATTCACCTGCATCATACTGCGATTCAATATTATACGTAGTGTGAGAAAATATCACGAAACATACAATTGTAAAATATTTCGAATGCTTGTATTTTAATAAAGTTCGATTTTTTTTTTTAAATAAGTTTTTATTTTATGTACATTTGACATTACCTTTATACATTTTGTAATGTATTACTATGTTTAAGTTAGATTTAAATCACTATTTTAGTACCATCATATAAAGCCATTGCATTTCCGTCGACAATAAGCCGTTTCCTGGGAAAAAAAATACCCATTTTTTGCTATAAATATTCGAGAAAAAGACACTTATGCTATTATAGTGGTATGTCGAACACGGAACTCATTGCATTGATATCAATAATAATAGCTGCGACTCGTGGGTTTTACGTTTTTGTGAAATTTCCATACATCAAACGTAAAACATGCGTTTGTCGCTTTAGTGGTCCGTGTGTTTGTTTTATAGAATTTTTTTTCTCATTTCCACTCTAGCATTTCAGATTATTCCATAGAATGCAATCAGTTAGATTAATATTATTAATAAAACGTAAAATACCTGATATAATATCAAACACAGCGGCGTTTACAGCTGTGACCCTACGTCAAAGCAAATCCGTAGTTATCCTGCAAATTTTTTTTTTCTCATTTAGTCCGACTGAAACGGTCGTGTGAAGTGTTCGAAGTTATCGACCGATCGGCGCCAAAATAAGGCACAATACAAAAAGATATTTATTTCATTTCACGGCCGCCTAATAATGATATTGTCGAGCCGTGAAATAGCTGTGATGAAGTTTTAGACTTAAAAATGTGACTAATCAATCGTGGTAGACACTCATGCGAGAGTCTATAGCGAAGATCTGAAAAATGCAGTTTTTTGGATTTTTTGACAGTAAAAATACCACCACTCGTGACGATATTTTGTTCACCCGGACATGTAAATTCGCCGAGCATTTCTGAAACGTTTATCTCGAAGCACAATTTAAGTAACTCCATTACGTCGAGGTATTAAAACGCTTTAAAATATTATTATTATATAGTGTTTTTGTTTATTGTTCTCTTGGCCGTGCACTCTTCATTAATTATTAACGGCAACATTATCGTTATTATTAGCTATCTCTTTAACTGTTTTACTGTTATAGATAACAGGTCGAAGTAATTTACCTTTGTCGTGTCTCGTTAAGTATAATGTGTACACACAAATATTTATTTTTATATTTTTTTCCCTCAGACATAAAAATAAAACATTTGAGTACACAGATAACGTACCTACTGCACTTATACTGCGTCATAAACCGCTAAGCAGTAACTCGAGTTTTGTCATCATCGACGTTTTTTTAGTATTTATAGATATTTTAATTCCGTATCGATTCCACTAATAAACCTTTACGTAAGGGTTTCCTCATTAGAAAATCGTATAAAAATGACAAAAAAGACATCAATTCATATCAGAAGCAAATACTTATAGTAAAATACTGGTAATTTTTATTTTTATTATGAAACAGTGTCTTCAACCAAACTCAAATTGTTGGGTTGAATTAAATTTAGGTACCGATGCAGAATATAGTGCGTTTATTGATACGGAATACCAAGTACTATTACATCCATTCAAACACCAAAAATTGCGTTCAGTGCATTTTGTGTGCTCATACAGTTATATTTTATAATCATTTTGGATATTCAAATTAGATTTATTTTAATATTTAAATACATTCGAGTTAATCTAATATGCAAATATACACATTGTGATTAGACATTATTGTATATTTTACATTTTTCTTTCAGTTAAAATCTCAATTGGAATATTACAAACTTCTTATAATAACAATTAAAACAAATCGGTCCAGCCATTCTCGATTGATTCTTTTCCCAACGAAAAGATTTTCGTTTCTACTATATTTAATTACAAATATTACAACTTTACGTAGTCACCTTCACTCACTTCACCAGCAATACGCACTTCGTATGATAATAATAATAATAATTTTATAATATAACGAAGCAATAATTTCACATTTGTTTTATGATCTTATATAATAAAGTAATAATGAATACAATTGTAGTAGACAATCATTTATTTTAAATTGTTGACGCTGATAATACTGTAAATGTTGACAAAGCTTATTTGAAATGTTTGCGCCAAGCAGCGTTATGTATTATTAACGAGGATTACACTCCGTAGGGGATTAGTAGTTTCGATTTTTCAAACATATTCATCAAGAAATTCTTTTATATAATATTATTAATCAAAGTGTTGGAAAATTATGAATTTCAGCTTTAAATACTATCCAGATCATGATTTTTTTTAGGTGCATTGTTTTCGCGCTTCTATGCGTAATATGATTCTGAAATAAATAATTAAATGAAAAATAGTTTTAAAAAAAAAATGCAACAAAAGATTCACACCGTAAAATCATAAGCCCCGTCTGCAGCGTTTGTACGAATATTCGATTGATTATTTTTCTACCGGTGCACAATGTATTATTCATATAAAATGATATAATATTACGAGCCATATAAAATAATAATAATAATAATAATATAATACGATATATGTGTACTATATTATAATATAGGTAGTACATTAAACCTAAGTGAATAGGCTTATATTTTGAAATATTTTATCAAAATGTAATATACCTAATAATATTATATTATTATATAGTGATGTAATCGGACATTTTTCGAGCGACAAAAATATATTACCTATAGGTACTCGTGTACTTACTGAGGTCTATAGGGTGCTGAAAATCAGATTGGCTATAATATCACATTCACGGTGGTATACACTCGGTAAGTCTCGGAGCAGTGGCTAAAAGGTCGTGACGTCAATGCAGACGGAAAACCCATTTCGGTTTCGGGACGTTCAGGCGCCAAAATAGATTCGGGTCAACGTGAAATTTGCAGTGGTGGGGAGTGATAGAGTAGGGGAAACTATATAGTTATATATTATATATGTATGTACGTATAACATATTATTCCGCTGGCGTAAAAATGACCGAAAAATGGTCATATTTGTGTTATGATATTTTATACGCTGCATATTAGGTATACACCCAACCGCCTGGCTCTAGCTAGTCGTTACATAGTTTCAACAAAGAATGGTTGACTATACACGCTAGAGGCAAACATTTAACTAATCAAAAATAAAAACTTCTTCAATGCTTCATAAATTATGATTTTGTATTAATATATCATGTATAGCGAAGAACTTTGTTATTTATAACCTATTTTGTATATATAAATAATATAATACGTAAGAACCTACAACCGAAATGAAAAAAAAAAAAATTGAATTTATATTATATTACTTGAATACTATTACTATTACTATGTTCCTCCACACCAAACTCGTTCAAATGGTATAATTTATTTACAATATCCGTATACAGGGTGATTCGTGCACAACCGCATTTTATAATATCTACGCTTTTAATCAAATTCTGATTTTTAGAATTTTCAAGCATATTTTCAAAATTCCCGATGGTTTTTGTACCACTCAAGAAGTGTCCTGTGGATATACAAACTTTTATATTTCAAATGAGATCACCCCTCCCTCTTTTTTACCGAAAATTATTGGTAGGTGATTTTCTTGAAAACTTTAATGCGGCTAAAAAGCAATAACAATTGTAATGAGTAATTTTTGAGTTATTAAAATGAAATAAAAATTCTAAAGAGTATAGTTTATGAGTTATTAAAATGTTTATACTGAGGACGTTAATCCTTAAAAATGGCTTTACAAAAAATAAGCTATATGTTATATTAGATATTGTAGTATTTTTGTTATACTTGGATCAGTTTTACAAATTATTTATACTTATTTATGTTATTACTAATATTTTGAAACCTTCTCTAAACACAGAGGTGATACCTACATGGGTATCCCGTTTATAAACATTAGACATAATATCTTTAGTACACAAAGTTGTATAACTCAAAAACTACTAGTTCAAATTTTGATGTATCTAAATCGAAATTCTAAAAACATATCTGCTGAATAATTAAAAGCAAAAAAGTTGGTTTCTATTTGAAAAATAGAAATTTATTTTGTTTTAGTGTCATCGTTCAGTGGTACAAAAATCTGAAGTATTCAAAAATATGATCTTCAACTGTATTTAAAAATTCCAAAATTATAATTTGAATACATGTCCCATTTAAGTACAACAATTACATGCTTAAAGATTAAAGAATCACCTTATATATTTCAAATGTAATTTTAATTCTTTAACTTTACCATAAGTAACCAAATATTGATAAACGTGATTTTATTATTAACAAATATATTATAAATTTGAGGTACAAATATCTGAATAATTCATAAAAACTAAATGGGGGAGGGGGTGCCTATGTGTTCTACTTAAATATAATATAATGATATACGGTATTGATGAAGACTCAAATTATAATAACATGTCAAAAAACAAAATAATTTATAATGTACTTTTTTGATAAAAAAATACTTTTTACGATAATATACTATACATGATGTGCTCTTTCAATTAAATTGTATTCTTTATTTTGTCAAATATTATTTTAGATTACGTCGATACATTTAAAAAATTCTTAATACATAATTCATCAATACTATATTCTTTTAATGATCGCCATAGTATTGATTTTGATTCAAACAGAATAGGAGATAAGTAACCAAATTGTGAAGCTGTTTTCCTTGATTATGTAAAAAGTAGTTAATTTAATAAACTTGATTTAGAAGAGTGTAATTTATTATATTCATGTCAGGAATCAAATGGTTTAATAATTAAAAATGTTTGGAAGGATATTGTTCGTTCTACGGGTCAGTTTATTAATCCTGGTATTTATATTTAAAAAAAAATGAGTTTTGTTGAATTTATGTGTCAAGTTGAGTTATTATACGGTACGAAAGTAGTGCTTTTATTTTATGTTAGCGGAGTGTGTAAAAGTGGATTTGAATTCGCTTCTGATCGCCCTGCAAAGCTCTCAAACGGTATCGATAGTGTATTTTTTCCATTAACGACTTAAATACGAAGTGTCATACTTCATTCTTATCTAGCACACCAATCAGAGCTTCCGGGAAAACGTGTATGGCCGGATTGGGTCCAATTTGGGGGAACACAATTAAGATCGGGCGCGAATGATACGCGGAACTCGGCGCCGCCCGGCGCTGGTTTTCGGTGCTCGGTAGTGGGCGGGTGGGTAGATGTGGGTGAGTTTATAGCGACTGTGTCGGATGCAGGGTGGAAGAGCGCGAGAGAGAAAAATATAGATCCAGAACGGGGGTGGGAGAGAAACGGAAAAAAGAACTATTCAGTCCGGTCGTTACACAAAGCGCATCTTTTGAGAGACGTCTGAGGATTATTGTACAACTTTTCTTGCATTAGTTCTGGACATAACGGTGTCGTTATCTAGATTAAAAAGTTCTGCCGGCCATAAAGGCCGATAGGAGCCTTTATTTTCTTTCTCTTATAGTCGTCGGCGTCAGTGGCCTGCAGACGGAAGGGTGGTCCGACGGACCGGGTGAACGATGAGGAGAGGCTATGGAGCGTCTGTCGGTTGGTGGGAGGGGGGGGGGGTGGCATTCATGACGAAAATCGGTCTGTACAAAACTCATTAGAAGAAATGGTTAAAAGGGTTTATTCGTAAATACTTAGCGTGTGTTGTGGATAATTTAGTTAATATTAGCTTCTCGGTCGAGTCGTTCTGACTTTAAAACGGGTGGTCTTTAAATTGTGTAGTTTGTTTTTGGGTAATACTATTGGTTTGGTTTCGAAACGACTCATAATAATGCCTCGTACCACTAGAGTTTTATAATAACGCACAACTACATACGTTTAACTAGTTATATCTGGACTGAACTCAACAGGTATACCTCGTATTGATGAATTCAAAATTTTTTTTGGATACGAACCTATTGCGGTACGTTGAATCCGTTATAATTGCTATTTGATTATTGATAGAGTATTTTTGATAGCAATGTTAGTGATGATTAAGTTATTTAAAATGGCACATTCCTACAATATACTTGCAGTTTGTTTTGTGATTCAGTTTTTTGTTACATGTAAAACGGAACATGAATAATTTCTGAAAAAAAATACATTCCGTTTAGAGAACGACGATAAGGTTGTGTTATTTGTTTTTTTTTTGTACGATGGGTTCAGTGTTTTGTTCAAACAAAACGTCCAAATCGAATCACGTTTAATTGAGTCACAATACTATTTGTTGAGTTTATTATTCTTTATTGCCAATTTAAACTAACAAAATAATTGCTAAACATATTATTCTCGTACTTTGTGTAGTATTATAAATTTCCGGTTTGCGTGGGTTTCGACTAACGAAGTGAATTCGTTTTAATAATTATATTTTTGAGTAGTTTTAATATTTTCATCGTTCCCGAAATGCATCAAAGGGCCAGTGACAAGATCTCCGGGAAACGGTCTGCAACTCACCTTACTGCTATATCGTATGGCTTGAAATCGATGACATTTTTTCCTATTTCAATTTTAGTTTTGAGTACCTACCTACCATCATTGGTTTTTTAGGGTTTTCAATTTCGGTTTCGAGTGCCTACCGGTATATTGGTTCGTTTGATTCGTTTGATATCGTTCTCAGCGGTTCTCATGTCTTTCTATATTACATTGTATTGTGTCACGTGGAGATAGGCCGCACAATATTATTATAATATTCCTGGATCGGCAGGTGTTTGGTGTTGTGTTGTACTCGGTGTAAATTAATGTTAAATTCTATTATTGTAATTCATCGACAATTTATTTATATCTGGACGATCGCGGTCTGTGGGACAACCGATAAGACAGTGGCTGTTCACTCATCTAATGATAAATCAATAATAATAATAATAATATGAGTGCGGTAAACCTAGTGAAAATAATGTCCTCAGGAACACGTCATTCTCGAGCGTTAAAATTCGTTTCATCAGTCTTCTCGGCGCGACGGCGCCACGTCGATCATAGTATATGAGTCGGTAAATATTTTCAATTTTCTTACACGTGATATCACGGAGATCAAGGGTCGATATTACTCTATATATTATACACACATGTCTATAGGTACTCCACTATATGGCCACACACATCAATGGCGTTATTATATTATTCTGCTCCGAGTGCAGGAAAGTACAGCGCATAAAGTCGGTCCAATTTTTTCACGGCACTTAGACGCCCACGCCAATCTCGATGGATTCTCTTTTTTTCCTCCTCCTCGTCGTCGTCGTCGTCGTCGTTTCGTTCTTTTATCTTTTTGCTTCGCATTATCATATGCGCGTGTAGTGCGTATATATTATATCCTCACGCCGGTCAGGACGAGTTATGTTAATGCCCGGTAACGAAATCATTCTCGCGAAAAGGTTTTCGCTCCATTTGGTTGACCCCAAATGAAATAAATGTGCTTTCGCAAACACACACACCACCGTGTAACCTTCCCCTAACACCGTATGGTGATTTCGCGTGCATAATGACGTGTGCGTCTCGTCCGCCGCCCGATGACGTGCATAATAATATTTTGTGGCCCGCGATGATGCACTCGACGAGAGTGAAAGCGGCACGTATAATATTATTTGTTAAATCATTACCGTCAGTAGTTCATCTGTCGATTTTGATCAAATTTACAATTTTTTTCCCACTATACCGAAAACGGTGATGGAAAATGTATTCGCTATTTGTATAATACATACAAATAATACGATTATTCTTAGAAATAAGTTATTATGCGTTATAATGTACTTTAAAGCAGAATTTAAATATTAAACGTTTTTCAAATATTGTTTTGTATTTCATGATGTACTGAAGACTTTAATTTTTATTTTGTATACCACTTAAAATACAAAAAAATAATAATAATAACCGATGGTAATATTCTCACGTTTGGATTTACGAAATTTCATATTATACATATACCTACCAATACTCCAAGTATGGAGTATATTGACGGTTTTGAAAATATATCAACAACAAATTAAAAAGATCTATTTATGATGTTTTGCCAAAGCAAATACACCAACTACCAAAAGAAATACTCAAAATTAAAATGAATTAGAATTTATCATATATTTAAACAATAAAAATAAAAATAAAATCTTATCACGTAGACTGATTTATAATTTGCCATTTGTCTAATAAATATAATAAAAATGTATGTTCATCAACACCAGTAGAGATTTTATTTTCATTCGTTGAAATAATGTAATGTCCTAGTAAGGCCAGAATGAGTGTCATGGTGTATGAAAAATTTACAAATTTTTTAAAGGGATGTTTTTGATATTCGTGAATTATATCATCATTAACTTTTGATGAACGCTTCATAATATATGTATACGATTGTTTTGTTTAATATATATATATTGTATTTATCATCAATTCTATATTTTTTTTAAACAAAAATTCCCTAATCAACTTAAAATTTAAAAAATTGTTTTATATTTTACAGTATTTTAGTTAAATACATTTTTATGTTTTTCTTAAATTCAATGTGTTTGGTATTTTGTATTGAAAATACTTAAAGTGATGAATTTATACCGTACTGTACTAATACAATAGAAACACGAGACTGTAAGCTTCGCGAACTATCGACGTCCAAGAAAAGTTTAACGAAACAAGAATTCATATAAACGTTAATCTCGTGCAGAAGCGTGTAGAGTTAAGACCGGAACTAACTTAGAACTTATGAATACTCAAAATATTTGCAAAAACATTCACCGATATAATGCGAGTTAAGTAAAAAACATTGTTTCACGTGTAAGCTCATTAGTTAGTTAAAAAATATTATGTTTTGTTTACAAACCAAAACATGTGAGTTATTGTATAATTAAACAGATTATAATTGATTATACGTTAAATTAGTTAGATTGGTTGATAATCATGAACGTATTGCCCAACCATTACTAATAACCGATAACAGTTCTATGATAAAAACAAAAAACTAAACAATATCAACCGATGGTATTTAAATTTTCCCGAATAAAAAACGCAGTTAAAAATGGAAATGATACAGAAGATATTATATTGACTTTTGAAAGATATGGCTTTAAGGAAACACCTATATCCAAAAAATTGACATACATGACATACATTGACGAAGTTCATATAATAATATATGTAACTACCCTTTATTAAGTTACAGTTCAAGGCTTCAGAATAAAATATCATCTATATTATTATAAACGGAAATACTACAAAACCACTACCAACTAGAGATTCAGATTCCAGGCGAAAATTAAAAATTTTAAATTTTCCAAAATTAATTTCTGAGAGTAGTACTGATGAAAGCCATCGAGTTTTATCAAAAAGAACCACTACTCATGTAAAGATACGGTATTACTCTTTCAACTTTCAACATTCTAATTAACCAATAATTCAAAAACTCCCACGATAATATATAAATAAAACCAAAGTTGTCCGAAATTCGCGGTCCATTTCAAAATTCGAGGAAAACATCCTACCTAAGGCTAAAACCACGTCTACCACTCGACCATCTATTCCTTGAAGTTCACAAAGACCTGCATAAGACATTAAAGGTAAATGTCTGTCTTTTATCATCTAATATATTATAATTTATACATTATACCTTATAACTACCATCGTCCATGAGTATGTAACTACTGTTAAGTATGGTGAGTGATGATATTGATCAAATGGGTAAATAAAAATACTTCAAACCATCAAATTCAATGTGTGTCAAATGAAAACGGTGCTGAAATTCTTGTAAATTAAAAAAAAGTATAAAAATATTATAACTATTGCACCTTAAATTTGATCTTAACGACTACCGTCTGTGGTAAATGGCTTTATCTATGTTGACTTATGTGTTTGATCTTCGCTGTATAGTTTACAAGAGGACGAATGGAATAAACTAAAACGGTATAATATTTAAAGTACTTTTGAAAGTATTTACGAAATGAGCAGTTGGCCGTCACAGTGAAAACTTTAATCATAAAAAAAACTTAACCACATACATAAACAATGGACAGTCTAGGAAAAGTTCTCTAAAAATGAAGCAGATATTATGACGCTGTTGTATATGCGGATGAAATACATTCTATTTTGAATTGTAAATGTCGACAAAAACTGTTTCGTTCCACGTGTTGAACCAAAAAAATGAGTAGATAACTATAACAATTATTGTCTAATAGTAAAAAGTGCAATTTGACTATATCTAAATTAAACATGGTATTTGCCACGGTACGTATGAAGTTCAGTGCCACTATCACATAAGTCCACTCTTATCAAAAACGGGTTTTTCGTGGAATATTATGCATAGAGAAAACATCTTTGGTTTGGCAGGAAAACCAGAAAAATATCATTTTTATTTACTAAATTATTGCAAAACGAATTATTGCAAGCCAATTATCGTAGTAAACGAGATAACGAATTTTCTTTTATTTGTCCTCAACAATAAGTAAAATGAGGATAATCTAGTTATCTGCAGGCTGAACACTTCAGTTGGTACATAATAGAGATAAGTATACGATAACCTACTTACAACAAAAGTGCTGGAAATTGGCACCCCGACTTTGTCTTATCGTTTTCAAACTAGTATCATCGTTTTGTAAAATTAATTTCAACATTTTGCAACTTTGATTAAAAAAATCGTAATATATTTTTTGGGCCAGTAGAAATATAAATCGCTTCAAATGCCAAGTTCATCCCGACTTTGTAGTATCGTCTCCAAACTAATACGGTGTCTAGTTTTAGTTAAAAACGTCTTCTGAGTGACAGCTACTACATGTGTAACTAGTTACTGGATGGGTGACATAGTAATATTATAGATACCTGTAACGCACAATAGGCATCATGTAGAAAAAAAAAGTAAAAAAAAAATTGTTTAGAACAAAAGTTCTTTCATTTGTTAGGACATTCTGTAACACATTATATAGCTAGCTGATATGATTGATTTTCTCGTTTAGTTTGATGCTATTTGACGAAACGGACAATTTAATTATATCATTTGATATCACTGTGAGTAAAAATCAATTTTTCACCGAACTTTTTTCATTTCCACGCGGAGAAATAAAATATAATATTACACGGTAGGGTTCTAAGTCTAAACTATGAATAATACAGAATAATACTAATCCTGCAATTAAGTTTCAAACAATTTCAACAAAACTCGACGGATATTAACACGGAAAAGTAATAATAGTTTCACGAATTAAGCTCGGGTGAAGTTTTTATTATAACAACACTGCCGTGTTTATCATGAAAATTCCTAAGCGTCTTTTACACTCTCCTTGCTAGTTTAATCACATAACTTTCAACTGAGTATGCCACTAATAAGCCAAGGGAATCATAACGAATAATATACTTTCGGAGTGCAAAATTCATATTTTTACTAAAAGGTAATTAGTTTCCTAATGGGCGTTTGACACTAAAAAATTGAATCTACCTTTGATAAAAGTTTATGGTAGTATTTATAAATATATAGAGCCGGCCTATTATTTATCATAATATAAGTGCGTAACAACAACACATCGTTTAAATAAGTTTTCTCTTTAATAAAAATTTAGATTTTTTTTTTTAAAGCAACCGCCTACGGTTCAATATTTTTACGTTGTTTCTCTTTATTTATAAATAAAAACTGACAGCATTCCCAGCAGTATGATGGGCCGGGCTCGTGCGTATCCTTATAAAAAACACATTAAATAAAACCAGCATTTTATCTTACGAAGGTTTAAAATTGAGTTTTTCCCCCATTCGACGGGCGTACTACGCATAAACCTGCACTCAATATATATGATTTCGACAAACAGGATGTGTGCGGCGCACATTGTATGGGGAAAAAAACGATGGAGTGCAAGAGCCGCGGAGGGGGGTAAATTATTACAAAACACGAACCTGAATATGACCAGAATAGCTTCCTGAGACGTACTTGGTCCGATGGATGAGGGTTATTTATTTTTTTCTAAGAAAAGAAATTGTACTTTTAAAGGCCCGTACTGTGAGAGTACCGGTGCTGTGGATTCGTGATTCGTCGCCTCGACGATCGCCATTATAACGACACTTGAACCACCCATATTGTATACCCGCAGCCACCCACCGATATCAGCCATATTATTGTTATCATTATGATATTCATCCGTCCATGTGGACCAGACCGTTTGTTAAGGCGTCCCTACGACGTCGGACGATTATCTGTTTCGTCGTACTCCAGCAATATCATGTCAAGTGAAATTTCCATTTTACGTTGACGTTTAAACTTTTCTCCCGCGTTTGCAATATTCAGCGCGTATGACCCGATTTTTCAAAAAAAAAAAACAAAACAAAATTTCCAATAAAAACAAACACTGTGGAATAAGTGGATGACTTTTGGGAGTGAATAATATTAAAATTATCATAAATAATTCATAACTCTGGTCTGTCGTATAAAATGTTTTCATAAAAATTTGTGTACCTACCTCAGTTTGTATACACTGTGCAAACTTTACAGTGTTCCAGATCTAAATATTTTTTATTTATTTTTTACATATAAAAACTGTTATTGGAAAGGTCGCATTACTTGAAGGGCTTCTGTTTTTTACCCAACTGAAATAAATATCAAAGGAAATAAT
Source organism: Myzus persicae (assembly GCF_001856785.1). Lineage (NCBI taxonomy): Eukaryota > Metazoa > Arthropoda > Insecta > Hemiptera > Aphididae > Myzus > Myzus persicae. Next base: position 149,982 of record NW_019101557.1, on the reverse strand, counting down.
AATCATATTTTTTTATATAGATTTCCGTTTTTCATATAAAATCATTTAAAACTCTAACAAAATAAACATGTTTATTGATTATATTTTATGTAAAGCCATATATTATGTTAAGCTATGTCAAAAAAAAACTTGACACAACTGAAACTTATACACAGTCATAAAATACAATAATACATAATAAGTACATACGTACAGTGTATAATTTAATTTTCAAGTCAAATAGACGTTTATTTCATATATTAATAAAATATTTTTAAGACATTTCCTACGTAACAACGCATAGTACAACACAATAAAACGTAACAACAAATACCTAATAATTGAAAGTCATAAAATAATTCATTGTTTATTTATTTGTAGGTCCTCATAGTTTGTGTGGTGGTATGATGCGTGTGGTACAACTGTGGTATAATTATACGCGTGACACTTACGTGGTATTCGGTACGGATCGGTGAGAATTATAAAATAAGTGTTACATGCATTTGCATATAAGTCCGGTCACCCATTATAATTTTGTATTTTTTTGGACTTTCTCGTTTTTAGGTAATTGTTTAAAGTCTTTAAGTATTTTTCATTATGTTTTTCTCAACCATTCTGATAAAAAGAAAATTTCATAATTATTATTATATTCTTAAATCGAATAATAAATGAATTACCTACCTATTTTGAAATATATTAAAAACAAGATGTTCAATTGTTTTCTAGATTAAAACTAGTTTTGAAATTTAAATTTAAATCACAATAACGATGTTATGCGTTTTTTATGTCATAAATCATTTTTTTAGGGCATCGAAATCCGGACCCTAGTAATAAGTAATGACAAATAATCATAACATAAATAACATAATATTGCATAGGTCATTTATTAATATGTACCTACTGGCAGCTTATGTGGTGGTATAGCATACTCTGCCCGTTTAATTAATAATTATTGAATGTATGTGTTACCTACACATTGGAGAATGAAATCACTTGAGAATAAATAGAGTTTTAATACTTCAGAATAATATCCTTTACTCATATCACCTGCAGCTACAATAACAGACTGGTATCAAACAGGTGTAATTTATTTTCATCCACTCAACTATAAAAAAAAACGTAATGACTGTAGTTGCTCTTTAACAGAACAAGACAAACGCACATATATTTATCCGTCTCGTTCCAATAAAATGATGGTATTTTTGAAATGATGTTGTTACAAGTCTCTTTGTCGTCGAAACGTTTGGATTTTTCAATAACACAAATAGTACGAACGGCGAACGACAGGGGAAAAAGCTCTGGGGAATTTATCAAATAAGTAAAGACGTACGATTAAGAGAACACAGTAAGTTGTACTCTCGATTTGTTGTCTCTGTAAAACATTATAAGCCATGTAGGTAGTCGGTGTACGGTATTTTATTAAAACTAAAACCCTATTGACCTGTTAAAATGAAACCCATAGTATACGTGGACCGTGGATCCATTTAATAGGAAATCAAAATTAATTTAGTATTATGTTGAGTATAAATAAGTATAAAACGTGCATCGCATTATTGTAGAAATCGTAAATGTTTTTTATTACAATTTTGAATAACGTTTAATTCATTGTTTAGATATATTTTTATAATGTTATAGTATTTATTAACATACGCGTTGGTTTAAATTAATTTATAATAATATATTGACATCGAGAGGGCGAAGTTACTTAACTCGGACATTTATTTGAATTCCAGAACAATTAAAGATAACACGAATTATCTTTTGTATTTGATAAATCTCGGTTTGATAAATTTGTAAGATATTAGTGTTTATGACCATATTCAATTTTTTGAATAAATTTACAATATAAAGCTGATACAGAGTGCCCAATGAAGTATGATCTTTTTGAAAAATAAATAAATTTGTTAAGTGTCTTAATAACAACTAATTTATCTCTGTGTATTTAGTAAAATGTATTTATTAGTATGTTAATATTATAAATTAGTGTAAAGCTCGAGAGGCATATTAATATTGAAGAAATTGTAAAAATGTTTTATTACAATTTTTTATGACTTTCAAACAAGGCCGTAGCCAACCCCCCCCCCCCTCCCACAGCCCACCAATTTTTTTTTGAAATAAAATTTAATTATTTTTTAAATAAAGATTAATTTAGTTTAAATAATATTTTTATATTTTCATATTTTATTATATAATATAACATTTTTATACTCACCTCCCCCTCCATCTTAATATTTTTATGGTTACGGTCTTGCTTACAAATCATTATTTCGACATTTATTTTAAAATGTAAGTATTTATTAACATAAAAATTCGTTTCATTGAACGTATGAAAATACTTTCACAGCTAATGGCCTCAGTTGCCGAAGCTTAAATTAAAAAAAAAAAAAAAACTTTACTCGGATATTTATTAAAATTTTTTAGTAAATCAAGATAACACGACTTATCCTTTTTTGTTATATGTATATTATTTGTTTTGATATATTTTTTGTTTTGCTGGTATTTATGACCATATCAATTTTTTTGTATACATTCAAAATATGGAGATTATTTAGAGTGATATATTATACAGACATTTTTTAAAAATAGCAATGAATTCATTTCAATGTATTTAGTAGTATAATATTAAGTTTAAATGAGTATGAAGTTTGAACAGCATAGTATTATTGTGAAAATAGTAAATGATGTTTTGTTAAAATTTTTAATAAAGTATACAAATCATTATTTTCACATATTTTTTAAAAATTCTAGTATACATAAACAAGACAATTTGTTTAAGTAAATTCATAATTTAGGTATTTATAATGAATGTATATACAGTATAATATAGTATATATATATATAGTATACATAGGTATATGCAATCACTCAATTCAATAATTCGTTTAAATACTGTAATAACTGATGATAAAACGAATTATCTATTTTGTTTTATTCACCGTAAACATCCCTTCGAATAAAAATGTAAAGATTGGTCGTATTAAATAATAGTGATACGAATGACGTGTTCTTTTGAGAATTCAATTTCGAAAACTACGTTGAATTTATTTGTCATTCCTTTAATACACACATAAATACATATACAAAGTAATAATCATAACTATACTGCAGTGTTAGCAGAGAAGAGATTTGGCGGTGGCGGGAAAACAAAAAAAAAAAAATGAGTCACATTTAAAGTCAAGCTGGTTTTATAACTTCTGACGACGAGAATCCTGACGCCACCGATCAAGCCACCCTCGCTTACGCCATTTACTATCCGAATCTAACTTTTTGTTTTATCATTATAGTTATTTCTCGTTTCCGAGATATCATCTCTCTTTTGCGCAGAACGACCCAGAAAGCGAAACTTTTTTTAACGTCCACCCGTAATGTTCATATACATATAATAACATTTCGTGTAATAAAAGGTCCGTAAAGGATACTCAGGTTTGTTCCTGGGCCGAAAAGATGGAGGCGGCGATGGGTGGGTTGGGGACGAAAACTGAAGCAGCCAAAGACGACCGGGGAGGATTCGCAAAATGTGCGTATAGTCGACGCAGTGTTTCAATTTCCTGTTTTTTTTTTTATTTATACGATTATTATTATTGTTATTGGTCCCCAGAAATCCCGGGGAAATGTGTTTTTTAGATCCGTCGAAGAATTTTCATTCCGGACAATAAGATGACACGCTAACTTTAAAAAAAAAAAATAATAATAATGATGTAGAGTAGAAGAAAACTTTATTTTATCCATTTGCCAAACTGTTGTTAAGGGGTACACATTTACTAAACTACTAATTTAGAATTGTTTTGACTACGGTTAGAAAAAAAAAATTACATTAGCCAGTCGGTTTTATCGCAGAAATTTAAATAACAATTCGTGTTAATAATAGTCACAGCTGCTATATTCATAGAAGTTAAGTGTACAAAATATTTTATATTTTACATTTAAAAAAAAAACATAATTCTTAATATTAGAACATTGAACTTTTCTTCCAACGATTAAACGTCATATTTCTTAAATTTTATAGTCAACAAATTATGTAGAAATCGCACACAAATGATTACGATAATTTCGTAACAATCCTAAAAGGATGTCTGCTCAATATTTGTTTTCTTTATCAGGTCATAGATAATAAAACGCTTTCAGATAAAATCCTTTTTTTAGAATGATTTCCGAGTAATCTGAGGGTAAAATCACTTAATACAAAAATTATATATTATAATATTTTTGAGGGAAAGACATATTATTGGATTTATATGTTATTATAATTTGACTTTGTATTCTACTTTAAAAATATAGAAAAAGTTGTTTGTACATTTAAAAGTCAATCTCTCAAAAATAGTATTTTCTACCGTGAAAACTTTGAGATTACCTACTCAAAAACATGAAATAATGATTCTGCGTAAATACGTTATGTCTATGTTGTGCGTGGTTTCAGAGAGAAATGACAAACAGTGTGATGACATCCTCTTAACAGTTTTCATCGATACGATTTTATTTTGCTCAAATACAGCTACGAAGAAAAAAAAAAGTTAAATGTTATAAATATTAGTATTAGTATACGTTTACTTGCAATTATAGATAATAGAATTATGCTTAGAATTTGTTATGGGCACAATAGAGTTTTTGGTTTGATGTGTCCCAGATTTTTTAATAAGAAACGATGGTTTAATTAACATTTGTTAGCCCCCATATAGTTATTAAACGAAATTAATGCTTAGTTTTGTATACAAATGTCGTGAAATGATTGAAATGTTCGATTTAGTTTGAAACATTATATACGCACTCGAATCGTGCATTCTTTTTTATTATTTTGTATTTAAATAAATAACTTTTATTACATACATCCATGTGTGCACAGGATATAGCGACTGACATAATTTTAGTCAACGATTTCACAGTTGTGTGGTATATAGTTATAATATGTATACACACATATTTATGCAAATAGTGTGATTCGCCAACCGCCTCACCTCCCCATTTATCCTTTAATAATGTATTTATTCAAATTTTGATTTTTCCGAATTTTTTAGTATCACTTCATGACCACATTTCAGATATCTAATCTGATTTCGTATTCAATTTAAAAAGAGTGCACCACAGCAGTGATACAAATTTATTCCTTAAAACGGTAACCACCCTCTCTTTGCCGTAAATGGTTGAGCAGAGTCGAGTTTGCAGCACGTTTTTAAATCGAAATTTAAACGAATATTTGATGAATCATTATTACACTTTGACTGGTACTATAAATGATAATTTTAATCCTCGATTTTAAGTCTTTACATCGAATAAAAATTATATTATTATGTCATTTAATTATTAGTACCCATTGTATTATGGTGTGTACTCGGGGTTCTCAGAAAATTGTTATAGATTAACCGAGTGCAATCATATTTCATATATTTTCATCGGACATTTTGAAACGAGTAAAATGGTTGTGTTTTTAAAATAAATAAACTAAACACAACTTTACTGTTCATTCGTCAATATACTTGGGACCATGTGCAACCCTTCCCAGCTTAGTTGTTTGTTTTTTTCGAGTGCGGAACCGAGCTATAATATACTCCGCCACACTTGTGCAAGTTGTGTCTTCCGATTTTCAGACGGCTCTTAAGGATTTAGCACTTGACTTGAATCCACCTAATAAAAATAAATAATAACAAAAGCTTTTTTGGGGGGGGTTTTATGATCCCGTTAAGTCAACAGTAATTTTAAAATAGAAAAAAACGTACACTGCAGTAATGAAATTCGTTCTGAACGAAGATAAATAAGTGTAAATATATTCAGTGCAATTGCCATTGTTCTGAATACAATTTAGAATGACCCAGATTGTATGTTCATAGCAGATAATGATACTATGTATAATATGTCGTGGGTACTATTTCAGTATTTCGTTTTTATGTTTCGGATTTAAATGACCTAAAAACTATCCAAAAATGCTCTAAAATATACCGAAAAATTCCTTTTAAAGTGCATTTTAATCACAATAATGTTCTTAAAAAATAAGCCAACAACTTAATGAAATAAATAATAACCTACTGACCAATAATTAGCTGTAAATGGTTTGAGTCCTGGAATTCCATTATCAGCCGTTAATCACACTAAGGATAGAACTGAAAAAGACGTTATCTTCAGTGTATCAACAATTATAAATAGCACTATCGACCAATGATAAATTATCAGAAAAAATAACTCGAGAAAATATGTTGAATTTTTATTTCAATCTAAAAATGTATGGTTATTAATATGAACTAAAATTTAACAAAATTATGTAGAAATTGAAAAAAAAAAATACTCCAAAAACGCTAAAAAAGTGAAACAAAAATTTAAGTTAACAATGTTATCTGAAGTATGAAGTTGATTTCATACTCGAAAAGCACCGACTGGGACTCCCCAAAAAATATTGCATTTTTAATTCAAATCCGGCGCCTAAATGTATTACCCCGAGTAGAACACTTTAATATAAGTAAATGATGTGGACATTTTTTTATCTCAAATTATCTTGTTTAGGCAATCTTGGGTTGAGCGATACATCAAAATAAAAAACATAAATTTTTCATATATTTTCAATTGAACTGGTAAATATTATAATTATCGACTCTAGACAATTGCCTGTTGTCTAAGATACGTTAAATGGACGCAGTCGCAACATACCGTGGTGACCTACACGGTTATTGGAAAAAAAACTTTATTATATTAATATGGTGGTGTAATCATAATTACTCGTCATTACCGTAGGCGTATTACGTAATACTACAAATAATAATAATAATATACGGTGCTGAGCACATAATATATATATCTCTCGGACATTATTTTCGGGATAATAGGTATTACGCATAATTTGAATTAATTCCATCGCGACGTGTATGATGATAATAGTAATAATAATACGTGTATTATAATGCGTACACCTACCGACCTGCCTACGCGAGCGAATCGTACGAAACGCAAAGGAGGTTATGGTATGGGGGGAGGGGGGGTAGGTTGGCGGGGGCGGCTTATAATAATAATAATAATAATAATAATAATATGTTTGTTACGCTCACAGTCCTCGGGTTTCGTGTGATACATATTATTATACTCTCGGCGAAATGTAGAACCTTAATTTTCCGCAGACCTCTCGAAACCCGCCCCCCCCCCAGCCCCGCCAAGCGACGTGCCTGGTTTTGCCACGAACGGTTTTTCTTTTTCCTTTTTCGGGGCGGCGGTTGACTCGGGTGGGTCGTCGTAATGAAGTCGAAAACATCGCCACCGCTACGCAAAGTAACATGGCCGTCTAATAATAATAATTCGCAGCAACATGTGTTCGTAACAACAACGGCTGTGTGCATACGGCCGGGCTACGAAGATAGGAGCCTTTTGGGAACCGTAAAACTTTACCACCCCTCGTCGATCAACTGGGCAGGTGGTGGCGAGGGTGCACGGTACCTAAGTGTTGTAATAATATCGGTGTAGGTGACGGCGGACCCGGACGACGGAGGGACGGGTGGGCGCGCGGCACACACTCTGAGTGAAAAATATTAAAACGCCACGTTATTACTCGTATAATCATCATTGCACCGAGTGAACAGTACATTACATCTGAAACGAGATTACATATTTTATTATAATATTCTAAGCGAATGAACGTATAGTGCACAGTGTAACATAACGTTGTGTGTGTGTGTGTGTGTGTGTGTGTGTGTGTGTGTGTGTGTGTGTGTGTGTGTGTGGGCGGGTGAGTGTGCAGGCCAGGATTCCCGTTGCCTTTGTAACACACCGACTTTGGTACTGTTAGAGAATATAATATGAATAGCTCCGTGCGACTCGTTAATAAACTATGAAATTGTGATCGAATTGTAAGCCATCAAATTACACGATAATATTATATCGAATTTCGTTTTAGATTCTTAACCGTTAAAACGAAATACGATGATGATGAATGTTTCAGTTTCGAGGTTTTATTTTCAACATCCAACCGACCAAGTGTTTAACTAAGTGTTTTCAAAATGTGTATTGCCGTGATGCTCCTGACGAGTTTTGGTGTTCACAGGGCGATTCTCCAAGCATGCTCACACTATTTTTTTCTCCTATAATACAGGCGTTCGAAATCTGATTGTTTTGGTTTTTAAATACACTTTAAGACGATATTTTCGAATTCTTGAGATTTTTCGTACTTTTTAAGCAGTGTCCGGTGGTGATCCAAACTTCTGTCTTACAAACGGGAACACAACTATTCAACTACACATTACACAGTATAGATACATTTTCTGAAATTGTTGAGGTATCAAAATCAAAATTCGCACTTGTAGTTTTTTAGTACTAACGATAAAATGTCCACGGTAATGAGTGTATAGGATAAGTCTACGGGGATTTGGAAATTTTAGTCATTAATATTTATCTATCGATATTAATAATTTGTAAAAATAGCCCACGTGTAATAAATACTTCACCCAATTGTTTGTCTATATTATACTTAATACATAAAACCAGTTATAATAAGGACCTTAATGCAAACATTTGAATAAGTAAGTAACCACTCATTCCAATTTTGAATCTATAGTACACTTAAATTAAAAAAAAAAAAATATGCACTAATAAATTTACACTAAAATAGGGAGTTAATGTGAGGTTAAGTTACAAACAGAAGTTTGTATCACAACACTTCTTAAGTAGTACAAACAATTCAAGAATTTTAAAATATGATCTTTGAGTGTGTCTAAAAATTCCAAAAATCAGCATTAATTTTAATAAATGTATGGTTAAATAAAAAACTGGTTTGAGCATGCTTGCGTTAAATCACCCTGTATATTTGAATAACACAATAATCATATAAAGTGCCATTTGTTTACCTTAAGCAATACGGGAAACGACACTGCTGGACGACGTTATACAAATAATTTTCATCCGCAGATCGATAAAATAATACGATGTATTTTCAATGCAAATTTAATTTAATTATTTTTGAAACGAATGTATTTAGATTTTTGCCGTTCAAGCTCGGGAGTTAGCGTGACTAGGCAGACATATTATTATTATTATTATTATTATTATTATCATTACTATTTCGCAAATCCGTTCTATCGGAAAACGGAAAACGTTTCCGTCCGCCGGCTAATGTAAAAAAAATAGTAATTAGTTTAGCGACAAATTATTAATAACCTGGAAGACATCTGCCGATAGTGTCAGGTATGATATCGGCGGTTTTGATTCATATTTAGATGAACATTGTAAAATGGAAATGTCTATTCATAATAATATAATATAAGCGTCTACTCGGTGCAGGCAAAACTTTAAAACTTTACCTGTTCTCCCTTAGCATTTATAAATATGAATGTAAACGTCGGTAATACACGCTCAATGACCATAACTTTTAATTGTTTTGGCGTTTCGCCATAATGTTTTTTAAGCGTTACTGGCGAGAAAAAAAGGATCCGTAATATTATTATTGTAGGGTCGGCTCAGACTAAAAAAAAAAAAATGTTTATATAAAATAAATTTAAAATGTAATTATTATTTGTTACCCAATAAATGCCAGTTTTTAACTTCAGTTTTTAAACTGCTATCAGAGTAAAATAATCTTAAGGGTACTTAATACACATTTTTAAATATCTAATTTGATTATTCGTCAATGAAATGATAAGTGACTTAAATACTTCTTAAATTTGAACACATTAATATTTGACTTAAAATTAAAAAAAACTATTCAAATTAACACTGGGGAGAAACATGTGATAGAACTTTTTTCTCTAGTAGTCATAGGTACTGTTAAACCAATACAGATTATTTCATTTTTACAGTTAAAGTTCAATTTCATGATTTTATATTTACAGTTGACTAAACATTTTTACTTAAATAATTATTGACCAACATCACTTATACTTGTAGTTGAAAATTAAATGAAATTCTAAAAAATCTCAAAGAGAACGATAATTGGCCAAGAAATCATCAAAGTAATAATTACATTATTACCTACCTAGTTAAAACCACTCCACAACGAAAATATCTCAAAATAAAAATGTAATCTCTCGTCGACCAGTAAATTATATCGAGAACATTGTGGTACAATGTCATGTATCTATACCGCATCTCGACGTAGAACCAAAAGAAAACTTGATAAATTACGTTCAAACATATTTTGTTCGAAAGAAAAAAGTTTCGAATTAAAACTCTTCATTAATTATTTTAAACTGCATAATTTGAATAATACATATAATTTGTTTATGTAAATTTTATAATAGTTGTATTAAAGGTTCTCGAGTAAACATAATGGCCGAGTATTTTTTTCATTCAGTTACTACCTCTCCTCACCCCATCACTCTTGGTTTCTTTAACCGAATGTTGTCGAAGAAAGATGGAAATTAATGAGAAGTAAACTGAAAACGCATCGTCCTATTATGGCATCGTTACGGACGAACGGACGTCGGGTTCACATTCTACGGTAGATACGTCTTGTCAACTTGATTGCTGATTGATATTAATACAATTATTCGATCTGTTTTGTTGCCAAGGTGACCCGGAAAAATATTCTTTGTGCCTTTGACCGACAAAAGTCTTACCCTAAAGCGCATCGATCTAATGAAATCGCGTTACCTAGAAGTGCAAGAAGTACCTCAAAATGTACAACATAGAAATAATAATAATAATAATAATAATAGTAATAATAATAATAATTTATTTGGAACAAATGGTACAAATGAATATACGATAGGACAATTTATAGGCAGTACATAAATGCTATGTAGACAATATTCAACAGTAAACAGCAAAATGTATTACTCAAACATAACTGATTTTAGACTATTAATTGTATGATGAAAGAAATCAAAATCTTTAATGTATTCTGTTATTTCTTGTTATTGTTCATTGCCTAATAATATGTTAATAGTCATAATAAAATGGCTGTAATTTTCATGGTTGACCAAAGTAGATAATAAGGGATATAACATTCTTTCTATAGTTCAAAGACGGCACATTAAAATATTTTTAAAGCATTTTCACCCCTATTTTTCTCTTTAATAGTCCATTTTACACAATGTTTTACATAATACTATATTATATAAACAAAGAGAAAAAACATATATTACTTATATTATAAATATTATAGTTAGATATGTGATAAATGTATAAATATTGCAAATTGTAAGTATTTAACTTATAAGAACTATTTAATGTATTTATATTTCAAATTGTAAACACATGGACCCCCACCCGAACATGTTCAGTGGGGCCCATTATCTTCTTGAAGAATAAAATAAAAATAAAAATAAAGAAATAAAATAAATTTGTTCGAGTTTTGATGTTTAATATTTTTAAGTTTGTCTAAAAACCATATTTTAAAATATCTAATATTTTTTGAACTACTTAAATAGCGTCCTGATACAAACATATATTTTTCAAATGAGAACCCATTTATTTTTACTGCGAACTACTTAGTCGATATTTTATCGAAAATGCTTAACCTTTAAATCAAAATAAATTCTGATGAGTTGTTTCTGTGTTTGTCAAACGTTTATATTAAGGATAATAATCCTTAAACAATGGTAAAAAATTGATAATAATTTAAGTTAACGGGTCCCGACGAAAAATCAGGTCTGGTCCCTAAAATTCTTAAGTAGTTTTGTGACGCTCGGAAAAGAAAAGATCATTAAAAAGTATTATGTTATACCTACATATTGTATTAACAATGCGTATAATTACAACAATAACTTATCATTGATAGTTATTTGTAATTAGCCGTCACTATGATCGCTCAAGCAAATGTTCAACTTCGGAGGAGCGGTGTACCGTTAAAACGTTCAATCATCTTGCGGACGGGTCATTGTTAAGACTAATCTTAAAAACAAACTGGATGGACTTAATTGGAAGAGAAAATTGTTCAATATTACTTAATGAGTACAGGTACTACAAAAAATGGCATTAGAACATTGTGGGTGTCATTTTATTAGCGTAATCGAACAAAAAAAAAAATTGATGTGACAAATAATATACTGAAAGATGAAAACAACAAATTCAAAAAGTAATAATTATATGTGAGTGGGTCAAAACATTTTGCCTACTGTTCTCGATGAAGCGATCAATAATTTATAAAGTGTCTTCCTTTATTGTTATTTAATTTACTGATTTAATTAAGCTTTTTAACACGAGTACACGGCCTACTCTATTTTATTGGATAATATAATATTTGATATTAATTTCTCATATTTTCTGAGAAGATATTTTCTTGAAGATATTGATTTTATTTTTAATACCAGACATTTAGAACCAATAGTTTATTTGTAAAAAATATATTATATAATAATAATATACTGATATCTCATATTTAATAAATCCTAAGAATTTAATATGTAAGCATTTAAAATGTTGATGGAATGAGTGGAGAGGGGGGGGGGAAATAATTTTATACCTCAAGAATTTATAATTCAAATAAATGCACTATAATAGGCATAATATCATAAAATCGTTTCAGTAACCTTTTACAAATAATTCACGGTACTAAATATTCAGTAACCAAATAACTAGGAAGGGAGAAAGATTTTAAAGTCTTGACCCAGAAAATAGTGTATTAATTTATTGAAAAGCGACATACATTATTAAATAGAAATGTATTTCCCTGATTGATTTTAGTGTTTCTTGGACTATTATTACGATGCCTAACTGTCACTTTAGCTTGAAAACAATTAAAAAAATTACAATAATAATATTGTCAAACGATAAAATATGTATAGCACTACAATATTAATTTTTATGATAACACATTCAGAAATGTGCAACTGAATTAGGTATAATGGTATTATGTCGGACGATTCATACAACAACAAATCGTTAGTGAAAAAATTACATAATATTGTGTATTAAAATATATATGCAGGTTTATTATAAACGTAATATCAAAACATTTTTCATTAAACTTTCGTTGAGATCTTAACTTAAAAATTAACTACATATTTTATGCTATAAAAAAAAAAAACACGACTAAACGGTTTAATTAGCTACATGAAAAATAATTATAATATTAAAGTCATTAATATTAATTGACAGATAAATAATTGTTTAAGGAGCTACGCTCGTCAAGACGTTAACGCTATCATGACGTCACGTTAAGAAAATTTAATTCAATATTTTATATTAACATTAACCGTCTAAAATTTACTACAACGTACATGAAATCAATCTCATATATTATGATATTTTGCTGATATCAAAGTCATTCACGTCAGTTGCGCACACAAAATTAAGGTTGGCCATCGATTTCAATATCGATACAATTTTTTTAAATCATCTAAGAATCAAAGCAATTAAAGGAGATATCAAAATGAAATAAAGGTTTTTTTAATCATGTTCAAAATCTGTATTGAAATCGATAATTTATTCACAAAACAAGAATCGCTTTGTATTGTTTATAATGTACAAATAGATTTAAAATTTCCTAAAAAAATAACTGAAATTTAAACTTATAACAATAGCCATTATGTCAATGGCATTGTTCATGTGTAGATATCATAAATAAATAACTAATATTTTGTTTTCTTAGGCCAGTTACACAACTGCTTAAACGATGACAAAAGATAGTCAAAAAATAAAAGACAGTCAAAAAAGTGAAATTGAAATTTTAAATCTAAATCAGGTAGTTTCAAAGTCTATTTAAATGCTATCTAATGCAACTAAATCGATATTGTGCAACAATATAAAAATCATGAAATCATAATGTCAAGGTCTTATTATTGTCTTAAATCAGACAAAAAAAGACGAATATCGATATTATATTATGTGACGTAAGATTTAAATTTAAATCAAAACAATCTTTTATTCTCTCGTCTCGTCAAATCGCGTATAATTGACAGGTAATAATAGTATATTGTCGTGTACCTGCGTAATTCCAGCACAATTTACGGACGTTTTAATGGTACATCGTTAACATTTTATTGATACCTGGATGCAGGGTCCTGCGTAATAAAACTCGACGACAAAGCTTTTTTAGCTACTTGTTTACAGCTTCGGACTTTAATGGATTCCGGACGTATTCGTCGCCGAGCGTTTTGGCGTATAATCATCAAATAATAATAATTATACACCTGCTTTAATCGTAAGGTCTGTCGTACCCTGCAAGTCGTGCGCAGCGTCAACGGGTCCGGGCACTAGAAATTCGGTAATAAACTCGTCCGGGTCAAGGTGTGGCGGAAACTTAAAGTACCCATCTTCGTTCCGATTGACGAATTCGTTAGTTAACTCTAATACCTATTAGGTACCCTTATTAATGCTGTAATCTAATTTCGGAACATTTAAATAACAAAACAACATCAGCTATCCTTGTTACCGCTATAGAACACAAACTTCGTAATAGTATCATCCAAAATTTACGCTACAACGGTTTCCCACGTAAATTAAACGAACGTTGACGATAATCTTCTACATAGGTACCCGTGGACTTTGAATAATATAAATTAATTAATATAAATATTTTATTGTTTACAAGTGCGCTGCACCGATCGAGGAAAATGTTTTACCAGTGAAATATCAAAGTTTTCATATTGTTATGTGCCGGCGAAACACTACGAAATCTTAACGAAACTTTAAACTAACAAAGAGTTCCGCAACAGTTTCAATTTATAAACAATTTTTTTTGTACGGATAAACAAGGCGTGCTTAATATACTGCAGAATATATTTCCATCGACTCGAGCCAGACCGAATTTCTTATTTTAAATGCTCTGTACTCATTTGTGTAAATTAAATAAATTAGTAATATCAATTATTGTATGCTCACACTTCAAGGACACTTATTGCAGGGTTCGCCTTAATTCTTGCAGGTAAACATTTCTAGAAAGCGTAACTTGCATCAAGTCTACTTATAAAGTATTATAAATTATCATAATGTCATTTTTTGTTGGAAATGGATTACTGTCCCAATTTCCCACTGATTCATTTATTTTTTCATAATATGATGGTTAACTAAGCATTTACAGTAAATATAACTATTCGAAATTTGTCAATTTAATTCAACCGTGTGAAAATGCTGATTTTATTATATCATTGTTTTATGACAAATTAAAATTTAAAATGTATGAAATTTAATTTAATACAAACACTTTCTTAATAAGACCAATACCGAATACACGTGATTTAAAATATTTTTTTAATTATTTTTGAATTAAACTAACAACGTGTGCTTGCCTGAGAATAATAATATTCTTGTTCGATAAAAAAAAATCGTGACATAGATTAAAAGTAGAAAATTAAAATATGATGTTCGACCCAATACCCAACCAACTATATTGTATACGTTTACGATGACGTGTTTAAGTGAGATAACTCGACATTTGCGCATCGTCCGTCAAGTTTATAATATTTTGATAACGATCTTAGACGTTTCGTCTAAAATATGCATATAAATTGTTTAGTGAAATGGAATTGACTTGTCGGACCGTTCCAGACACAAGAACCATTATGTGTTTTAACGGATTCTGATGGCCGTAAAACATGGTTGACATCTAAACTAATATCGTGGAGTTTACGTTCGCAATAAACAGTATATTTTCTTTTTCTGTCATGTACATAAATGTTTCAACGTTTATACGAGCGCAGCGTACTTCGTTTCGAGCAAACTTCGTGGAACTATACTGTTATCATATTCAACGTAAAATAGTTGTTTTCTATTTCGTCGCCTTTTGAACGCCCAACCAAGGCCATCGAAATAGTGTTATGTAAAACCAAGAGACATAAAATAATTTCCGAAAACTGATACTTTTACAACTAGCATAGAAAAATTAAATGCTTAACGCATTTCTTATTTTTTCCTTGAATATTTACCATTTATTGATTATAATTATATTTCACTATAGATTTCATTATATAACTAGGTACTCTCTGCCTATTGATCACAGTAAATTGTATGAAGGCGACTCACTAAGTGAGCGTTTCATTTGCTTTTTTTTTTTAATAAAGTTGTTTGTAAGTTGTGATTTTTTGAGCATGCTCACTCCCATGGTTCCCTTTAATAAAACATTTATTCAACTATTGATTTTTAGAATAATTTTGAAATATAAATAAAAAGTAAAGACCATATTATTTTCAAATTTCTGATATTTACTTAGCGTTTACTCTGTGGCGATAAAACTTCTATTTTTCAAACGAGGACCCACTTTTTTTACTAAAAATTATTTAGTTTTTTGAAAATGTTGATGTATCTAAATCGAAATTCTGATAATTAGCTTCTGAGTTATTAAAATGTTTATACTAAGGGTAATAATTCTTAGCAATAGTTTTATAAAAATAAGAACTATGTGTTATGTTAGATGTAGTATTTATTATACTTTTATCATTTTTACAAATTAGTTATATTGATAAATCAATAGTAATTTCAACTCTTTCAAATTATCTGAGTCTCTAATCTACTAAGCCACTACATTTTATCCTTAAAACACAAAGAATTAGATAACTCAAAAACTACTATAGCTTGAAGTTTGATTAAGATGCCTGCATCAAAATGTTCAACAAAAAAATTGTCATGGGATCATCGTTAAGTAATACAACAAATGTAATCGATTCTTCAAGCGTATTTAAAAATTCTAAAAAACCGAATTTTAAAATATGCATAATTATTTATGAATAAAAATAGGATGAGTGTGCTCAAAAATTCAAATTGTTCTTATAGTCAAATATACAAATTAGTTGTTTTAAATTATTCAAAAAACTTTGAGTCAATTTTTTTAATTTTTGTTTTCACTTTCAAGACTTGAAAAAAAAGGAATACTATTAAATATACAGTGAAAGTGTTTATAAATATTGTTGTTTATGCTTAAAGCAAATTTAATTATTGATTATAAAAAAACAATTAAATTAAATAAGTCAGTTCTGTCTGTTATACATGTGTTCTTAAAACCTAATTATTTTAATTATTTATACTGCTGTGATTGATGGATTTATATGAGTACAAATCGGTTATTTAATCGATATGATTAATACGAGTGATTATTTACCTTTTATAATAGATTTCAACTGGTAACTGATTTATATTAAGTTTATTCGCATATAGTTTCAGTAAATCCGACGAAAGATAATCCAAATGTTAAATTGCTGGCTATTGTACTGCGTATAGACTTTACAGTGAACAGAGCATTTAGTGTATTATTGTTATTATATGTTTTAGTAAACTTTCACAGTTTCACCTGCAAACGCACACTTCGAAGGAATGGATAATAATTAAAAGAGCTCTTTTTCTGATGAGTTTCATTTTATCTGAGAATAATCCACCATTTTTTACATCCCAATGAACTTATTTAAAAGTTTATGGACAAAAAATTTTAAACTACGGGAATCTCAATTAATTGGAAAGGCTGCGTTCAAAACCTTTTTCATTTCGTTTCATTGTATTAAATCAATAGTTGTGTATTTTGTGAGATTGATTTTAAAAGAAAGAAAAAAAAACTGTTTTTGTGTAAACTTCAAGGTAACTTTTCATGTTAATGTGTCAATTTTGAATGAATCTTTCATCAGCAATATGGAAATAATTAAGAATTAAAACAATGTTTTATTGTTATTTTCGTTTTGTTTAATTTTTTATCTTCATCCATTAGTTCTCGACACACTTAAAAGAAAAAAAAATGCACGAAGCTTTAATTAAAGTCTTGGTTAATAACTATTCATTTATACATATAATTTTAGTGTGCCTACTTTTAATTTTTGTTTTTATTATCATTTTCTCTACTCCCTTCCTATAAAACGATATTGGATATAATATTATGAAATGGCTCTTCCAGGCATTTAGCGTCGTCTACCTCATTAAAACACTTCAAATTAGTAGGTTAGGATAATCCAACCTATACGTATAAAACGGCTTAAGCAAAACATGTAACAAAATAATATTACTGAATTTCGCCAGTGAGTTAAATTTAATGAGAAATTTTATTAACTTTTTTTTATAGAGAAATAGTCACGCGACATCCGACTATAGCACGAACGCAGGTAATTTTCATATTGGACGAAACCATTAAAATTATTACCTTGTTGAAAAAAAAAGTTTTTTTTATAGTTTCAGGTAATATATTTAAAAATACATTATTTATGACCGGTAGGTGTTTTATAGACGACTTCCGTTAGTCATCTATATAATAATATACGTATATAAATATACAGCACCAAAACCTAAGTACATATTTAATTATTTGCCAGTTACGACGAATCGAATTATACTTTAATTCGAGAAAAAATTAAATTAGGTACACTGTAAAGTCCTTTGCACGCTTGTTATGGTCAATATTATCGACTAATAAATGAAAAATAATAACACGGTATTAACTTGTTATTCGACAATTATAATTATTATTGGTCGCTGTTAAATCTTTTACGACATATTTTCCTATCGATTTTTCGTGATAATAGCAAACGATTATTCGTAGAAAATTTGGGCTCGTTTGGATCGAAAATGGAAACCGTTTAGGCACATCGAGCAATCCCATCCCGCGATACATGAGCGGTGTTAAAATTTAAGGAAAAAGAATACGAAGCGTCGTCAACTCTCAAGTTATATTATCGCCGATATAAAGCCCTGCAATAAACGAGAAAAAAACTTATATCACAGACAAGTTTATAAATTTGATCCATCGGTAATTGATAAATAAATAAATAGTTTAAATAATTTCATTTTTAGCATGATGGAATTTTTAGGGAAATACTCCAATTATTCTGAGAAAATGAAGATCGATGGTAAATTAATCAAAACAGAAATGATGAGTGAGTATAACTGAATTCCATACAATTTGTGCAATTGTTCTACATTTCCATATTTTCCTACCGTAACGTATGAGATACAACTAAAAATGTTTTTTACCTAAATACAACTCAAACCTGATCTTTGCATAATATGGTCATTTCAGTGACAGCTGACGACGGGACAAGTTAACAAGGAACATGGGGTAAATCCATTGAATTCAAACCTAGTCGGGACCAAAAATAATTACACCTCTAAATATTGTGTACGAAACGGGTCTGGGTAAAAATAAATTATCCGAATTAGGTCCGGACGTTTTAAATTATATCTTAGAATTGGGCCGGTATAAAATTATTTATCTTTTCGTAATATTATTGTAATTTCATACGAATATAAATTCATTTGGATTCCAATAAGCTTTCTTTACTCTAATCTGAAGCATTAAATGAGGGATGATCACGTTTATAAATATGAGAAAAAGTAATTTTACAGGTGTACTGATTATGTAACTAGTGTTTGTTCACATTCCACGAAATATTTTTTGATCTCCAATTATCGTTTTTTTTTTTGCCCAGGTTTTAAATAATTTTCATTCCATGAGCGCTTAAAAATTATTTCGGACTATGCCAATGCGTGAAAAGAACATTTGAATCGTTGTATAAAGGAGAAAATGAAATAATTATTGAAAAGAAAATCTCACACGACGAACCAGACGAAGCAAATAGTTGGACCAGACGGACAGTAAAAATGAAACTCGGAAAAATCATAGTAAAAACATTCCAATTTTCCAAGTAGAACTTTTTTTGGAGGAGAGGAGGGGAGGGGTCCAACTTGTGCAGTTTACGACTTTTAACACGGGAACCAACTAGTACAGTATGATCTTTAACACACGGGACCCAATTAGTGTACGATTTTAATCTGGGACCCGACTAGTATGGGCTGGACCTCGTATAGTAATTTTACTCGCCATTTATGTCGGTTAACGAATATTAATAGGCTTAACTCTTGGGTCCCCGGGAATGACTATAATAATATTCCGCAGGGCAGCAAGTGTTGCACGTCGTTCGCATATAACTTGTTTCAATTTAATATCAGGTTAGGTCGTATTTTTTATGCATAATAATAATATACCAACTACCAAGTGTATACGTTTTCAAAACTATTTTTCCGTCAACGTCATTATAACAACCGGTGAATATCGTCGCCCCGCCAATCGACGGAGAAAACCGTACGTAAGCGTAAATAAAATATATTATTATTTAAAATACAAATAATATAACAATATTGAGTAAAAAATATATGATATGATATTATTATTGTGTTTAGTCAAAACGGTATTTCGCAGTCAACGATTCGCTTTCAGGCTTATATTATTTCGTCTGCGGCACGAAGAGCGTATACAATATTTTACCATGTAAGAAGTTCGAGCCTAATAATACAGCGTAGCTTTTACTAGATAAACAATAACGATAAATCTGGCGGATGTTGACAGGCAATTTCCGTTCAAACACTCGGAACGCGCATTGCTTAATGATAATTTAGCAATGAAATACAACGAACAGTCGTGAATCCAGTAGATATAGTTTGCGGAATTTCTGTGTTATTACTCAGTCAAAGAGACTGCAATAGTAGAACGACAATATTGCTTGATATATTATATTTTTTAATTGTCTTCGTCTTGTAAGATAAAACTAAGCAATATGAAAACTGATCTGCGTCTTCGCGTAAGTATACTCGGTTGATACCTTTGAAGCAATTTTTTAATTTTCTCGCAAGATCATTTAAAATTTCAATTGGTCACGCGGCGTTCTGAATAGGCAATTCAGCTACACCGCCGCCAGCGTGTACATTATTTTTTTTAATGGGTATTTAATAATAAAACCTTTGTGGGCATGAGATATTTTTTTTTTTTTAGAAAGAAAGAAGACACAAAAATCATTATCAGTAACAGGTGAATTTTATTCCAACTGCAAAAAGACTGCAAAAAGTATAACGATAAAAACTTGACATTTTTTTATAAATATTGTCATCAGCTTATAAAATGAAACAAAGTCTCCTGAAAACTGACTTGGGTCATAGGTACATCATGTTACGAGTACTCAGTACACGCCTTTGACTCGAATTTTTAATTTTAAATAACACGATCGTGATCGCACAGCTTCGTCAACAGGCAATTTTGCTAGATACACCACCACTGAGGCATATCCGATTTTCTTTCCATGTCTAAATATTAATATCACGAGAATGATATTTTTATTTTTTAGAAACAGAGTGAAAGTCCCAGAGGAGCAAACCAGTAAACACGAAAATCGGTATCAGGAATAAAATTAAAGAATAATTTAAAATACAATCATATTTACTTGCGTAAGTAGGTGTGTGTGTGTGTGTGTGTGTGTGTGTGTGTGTGTGTGTGTGTGTGTGTGTGTAGTCGATATTCAAATTTTCATTTAATGCTCATTATTAGCCTTTCGCGTGCACGGCGCGTGTCTCTTAAAAGCCTTTGTAACCTTTTGTAACTTGGGGCTTATCGTCATTTCTGCATTAAACGCGGATCGCGAGAAACCTTTCGAAAAAACGTTCGCGCTCCGATACAATGTAATATTATTCCAAGAACGGAACATGGCAACCGTTTGAATATTATATTGTATAGTATTAAGGTTTATCCACTCGTCGGTATCTGCCACGCGTTTAACCACCGGGCAAATGTGTATACCATGTATACCAGATACCTATATATATTATATAATGTTTATAAATATATATATATATACATAAGCTTCAATGCTTATCGTAGTATAGTTTCTAACACGAGTGCACGACACAAATGGAAAGTAAATAATTTTCACTCACTCTCTCCCACCCCTCGCTCTCTCTTTCTCTCTTTCTTTATCTCGACCCCGGGCCTCCCTCGCCCTATCTCTGTCTGTGACTCGCACCGCACTGGCACGGTTTGTTATATAATATTGCGTTTTACCAAAACACGTTTCTCGTTTGTTGCTATTGCCGCCGATAAGGTCTCTTTCTCTCTCACTCTCTCTCGCTTTATCACCGTCCAAACCAGCCGATGTGCGCGTGTGAAAGATAATTTTTCCTACGAACGAATCGCGTGCAAAGGCCATAATAATAATAATAATAATAATATACGATAGCTATAATATACCCACTAAAAACCTAATGGCCCGTGTGCCCTTTTCGTACTGACCGGAATTTTTTTTTTTTTTCCCCCGATGTTCGTTTATTCCGCCGCCGTCGTCGTCGGCAGTGGAGTGGCGTCCGCGTCGCATGACACCCCGTCTCAAGGGAGCTGTTTAACGGGTTATTATTATACAATTATTATGTACTCGACGAGAATAATCATCGTGTCGTATAATGGCGGCCACGATAATAATAACATAGTACTTACATAGACAAACGGTTCTAGCGGAAACGGCCCGAAGTGGACTTAACCTAACCCGACGTAGGCGGCAACCCTCTAAGCCGGGTTTGTCTAATCTGATTGGACGGCAATACGATAAAAAAAACATATATATATATATATATATATATCGTATTATTATACAGGATTAGATTGTGAGAAAATCCACTCGGCCACCAGATAATGCGCATAGCGAGAGAAAGAGAGTCGGAGAAATAGAGTTTCTACTCGAAGAAAAAAATGGTATCAATATACGTATATATATATATTATATACACGAGAGCACGTTCGAACAACAAAAACAAGGAAAACCCGCTAAGCGCACTCTGAATAAACCATGACGGTCTTTAACTCGTATTTATCATTTTATCCAATTTTTATTTTGTTTTTGACCCATAAAACTTTTTTCGTCGTAGTCGTCTCTTAAAATTATATTTTAATACTCGAACGGTTTTTACTGTATTTATTATTATTATTATGAATCATTCCAAAATTATAATACATGATTTATGACGATGTTAATTCTTAAAAAATAAGAAGGTTCGCGATCAGAAGAATAATGTCCTCTAGCATTATGACGTCCTATATTAAATATATATGTTTTAATAATGAAATATTACACCTTTGATATAATATATTGTAATACTTTATGAACGTGTCTCCTATAATATTGTTCGAACTTTAAATTTATTTGATAAAATCACTTTTTTTAATAACTCATATTTTTTATTTGACATGTCGAACTTGGAAAATTAGTTATTTATTTGTGTATTATTATTTGTAAAATGTTTTTTATTTATGTGATGGATTTTTTTTTAATAAAACACAGTCTTGGGATAATTCTATTGTGATATACTGACATGTATTTTAAACAAACAAAAAAAACAGAAAATATTCCATGTAACTAAGACGTATTTGATAATTTATTTTTGTTCAATTTAAAATCTAATTATGGATCACACCTCTTAACATATTTGGGAAACGCGATTTATATCATTTGATTTATTGTCATTATAGTATTATTAGTATCGGATTTGACCTTATTTTTATAACCAATATACATAAACAGCTAGTAATAACGTTGTCAAACATTATGAGTTTATATTTTATATATTTTTAAATAATCGCAACACAATGTTGATCATTAGAGTGTACATTTTGTTTTAGTATTTCGATGATTTGTACTTAGAAAAAATAATTATCAAGTTGATTATTAGTGTAGTTTAAACAGGACCATTCTGGAATTTTCCGTGCAATTCTACGTCTTAACATTTTTTTATAAATCGTCTAAATTAACACATCACTTCGTGAGTTTGGTTTAAAAACTCATTTTCCTCTCTACAATTATATAAAATTCGTACCAACAAAATGTTCATAGTGGAAAATTAAAGAAAAAAATTCCAATGTCCGACATTGATGATACAATAAGTACCTAATCACTTTATGCAGAGCCATTAATCAATCTCGTTTGAAAAAAATAGTGTTTTTGTGTTATGAAATATAGCAGACTTGGAAATCAGAATTAAGTTTGAATCATGGTTTTTCCATAAAATCATGCGATAAAGATAAAAATAATATTACTTAAGCTATTTCTGTTATAGCTTCTGTAGAGTAAAAACAATTACAAAAGTAAGAGGTGTATTCAATATTAATATTAAAAGCTTTAACATTTAAAAAATTTAATTAAATGTTTACTTTTCAGTGGTTGTTTATGTTTCATTGGTAATTCGTGGTGCAATTTTTTTGATGTCTTCAATATTTGAGTAACACAGAGAGACATTTCCCATAACAACCTCATAATTTGATTATAATTATTATTTATTCTTAAATTATTTACTAACACACGATATCACCTACTATATTATACCCATTGTAGTAAGGTTAGGTATAAACTATATGGCCTGTACTGTTCTTATATCAAATCAGCTTTTGATCAAAGAAAATATTATTTTTATCCCATGCGGCAGGAAGTTATAATTACGACTTCCAGTTACTTCCGGTCATTCATAAGTTCTGCGCGGGTTCTGTTGACTTTAATTTACTTCCGGATTTGAAATCTTAAGAAGAATCATAAGTAAATATTTAAAGTAAGCATAGTAAATCTTACAAAAATAGTAATAATGTATGGTAATAATTTATCCACCCGAAACACGATATTTATCAAATTAATTATTTCTAGTAAGTATTAACTAAATATATAAAAAGTAGGTTGCTTATTTCGTAGATTATGGACGTAAAAGTATAATAGTTTACCTAAACTTAAACAAGCCAATATTAAGACATTGTTAGAAGCCCCAAAATCTAATTTTTCAAGGAGACCTTAAAATAGAACAATAATAATTTCCTTTTAATATTATATGTATATATTATTGCAGTTAACTTAATTGTGACTTAAGTAAAAAAAAAATATTGCATTATAAGTTATAACTGCTCCCTTGATTTTAATTTTAACAATATTCTGTCATCATTTGAATATTATTTATTATTTAATAAACTTAACTTTCAGACAGGAAATCATATTATAATTATGTTCATATTTTTTTGTTTTGTTCAAAAAAGTTTTTAAAATATATTTTCCACTACAAAATAAGTGCTTGAAATAGTTAAGTAGGTTTTCAGAGCAAAGGACAAATTGGGAGACACATCAATTTAATTATTTTCATCAAACATTTTCCATAGATCCAATGTACTAAAACTGTGTACTTAAACTATTGATGGGTTGTTGCGTGCAGTTAAGTACTCTCGAAACTGCAGAAATTCACTGCAGATAAAACTATCTACATAATATTATATTTTATCCTATGCGGAAATGACATTTCTGATGCTTTGTTTGATGCCTTGTTTGAATTACTGTTTTGGATGTGACTTGTGTCAATTGTTTCCGGTTGGAATGTACAAGGACGTAATAAATAAAAAATGATCAGAAACAAATGCATAGGATTCAATCGTCATAATATAATATCAGTTTATTACAATATTCTTAATTGTATTATTATACGGATAAAGTTTATGCTGCTGTACAAAAAATATAATGTTGAAAAACTGAGGCCATTGAAACCTCGTGACCAGGTGATATCTCTCCATCATAGCAAGTTTTAATAATTTCAAGAAAAACGCTCAGCCGTTCATTGTCGATTAATCATGGAATTTATTATTGATCTAGCTGTTATTTTATTTTCTATTTTGAAAGTCAATTCTATCATAAAAGTTGAAACTGCAAAGTGTGAGCTTCCTCTTCGTGTTTAATTCATCATAGAAAAGCTTTGGAAACGATGAGGTTTTTTAAATAATATTTATGAAGAATAGGTATGTAAGGTTTAAGAACAATTTAATGTATCTGCACCCTTTATGGCGGTGTCCTGGATTATCAGAGGATAATGGCGTCTTTGTCGAGATGTTTAAAATGTTTATTTTGATGAGATCATAAGTCATAAATGGTTTACAGACATTTTTTTAATGATAATAATGTGGATTGGATATAATTTAAAAACATTATAATACCTGCTTATTGTAAGTCTTATATTTTTTTTTTTTGAGCAAACGTTTTTTAACTATTTTTACTTATAACGAGTGTAATAAAATTAATATTTATTCAAAATCATATTATAACTCATAATATATTTTTTCTTGACTATGAAAAATTAATAATCATTAGTTGCTAATATTTTTATAAAATAAGATTTTGTATTTTATTTTATAGTTATACAATTCTACCATACTATCATTAAATTATATTCCCTTAAACTGGAAAGGAGCGTTTTTAAAAAATAATACAACTTTTGTTTTTAATATGTCTGCTATACTTCAGGATCTATATACGGCTAACATATTTTGACAATATTTTACGCTTTTCGCCTATCAAGAGTATATATTTAGCTATTTTTCGATCAAAAGGAAATATTTTCTTTTGAAGTATCTAAAGACGAGAGAAGAGGAATTTATTTCGTAACGAAAAATACCCTAAAGATGACATATTTTTACTTTATACCTACAAAAACATAAAAAAAAAACTTAATTTAAACATGGTCGCCCGTTACATGTATAGATTTGGATTGAATCTTTTAAAACGAAGTGGGTATTCCAGAAACAAGGTCGGACGATTTAAAATTTTTTTTTATTAAACTCAAAATGTTCATACTGCGTTGTTGTGAATTGTGTAGTCATCTAAATTAAATTGGGTGAAAATATATTTTCAATTGTGTTTATTAGGCCATTTACCGTTTATGAGTATCTAATCATTTTTTTTGTAAATTTAATTTCATTATTTTCAATTTAGCTGACCCCACCAAATGGTTCACAGTCGTTAAGCATTTTCCAGTTTTGCAATAATAATTGCGTTGTACACATTATTGTTGTGTATCGCAAAATTGATTCACAAATCAATTACGAATTACTTTTCCTCCTCGTGGTTCCACAATATTTTCCAAAAGCTAAACATAATATTAATAGTAATAATAATAATAATATGATAAGCAAATAGACATCATGTAATCAGCAGGAATCCTTTAAAACCCAACCTGCGAGTTATTCGAATCGTTACCGTTAAAATATTTTCACCGACTCAAAGATGAAAAATATGTAATTATATCAGTAAACATCGAGGAACTCAAAATAATAAGTATAATATTATTTAAACATCGTTTCAATGATGAAACGAGAGTTTTTGAATATTATTAAAAACGTACGCGGCGTTGACGATTAACTAGTTTTGACATAAATTCGTTGAAGAGATGCTTTCCCCGTCACTGCACTTGTTACTGGAGTAAGTAAATAATAAAAATAAATTTGTTTTTGTCGCATTGTAGATTTGTACATTTTCTAATAATAATAATAATAACGATAATGTAAACTAACTACCACAACCAATGTGCCTCAATTTCCATTTCCTCAAATTTTTCAGAAGACAAGGAAACTTTTTGTAACAATTAGTAAACTTACCTAACATTAAAAAGTGATATCATATCTACCATTTGTAAAAATAAGACATAAGAAATACAAATATTTCTATTGGTGTTTAATCTTATAAAAACTGAAAAAATGTCGATGAATAAATGTTTAATAGTTCCAATTTTCATTTTGGACATACCAGTTATTATAACCAACCTAAAATCAAATAATCTAAAAAAAAACAGTATAGGCGGTGCAAAAAAAACTACTCCAACTTACAATAGCAATATACGATTATTATACAAAATGTTTTATTTATGTGTTATTGATTACATATATATATATTATGTATCACAACTTTATTCAAGGGAACTGCCCACCCCGTTGGCTGCCAAGATACTAAATTTGGTATTAACATACGTAGTTTGGTATTTCGCATTTTTGTTTGCAAGATTCTTAAATATTAGTTTAACATAGGAATGAAACATCTAACGAATGATGCTGGAAAATAAAAACAAAAATGTTATTGTAAAAGAGAAATATAAGACAACAATTTAGGTACAGTGAAAAAAAATTTCGTTATGGTAAATAAAAAACCCATCTTTGTGTACCTGATTATTGTATTGGATAGAATATTATCTTAAGTCATAATAAACAACAACCATTTAATTTCATAAATAAAATTTATATAATGTTATATTGTTACGCGAGGACAAACCTGGTTATTGCAAACGAAAAATAATTAAAAATAGTTTATAACTACATTTTCGCTACTAGAATAAGGTATTTGGTTCTTGTGCCGATCGATAAAGAATTTGCAACATAAATATGTTTATGGGCTGGATACATGTTTTTTTTTTTTTTTGTAGTCAGGTTTTCGTTATAGCGATTACGCCTTTAAACAAAAACATGATATTTATAATTTATGGACTTTCCTTGTGGTGGAAAAACATCGAGCACCGTGCTAGTTTTTCTCGGCATATTTGTGTTGGAAACGAGTCTTGGGAAAATGTGGACATATCTGGTTATTGAATTGGGAGGGGGGGGGGGGTAATTAACATTTACACTGTTTATATCTCGAAATATTCGTAAAAAGTCTACAACGTCAGCTGATGAAAATAATGTATCATAATACCTATTATTATTGACGTCGTAAAACTATGATAATGTCATTCACAGGGACGGTCCTCTGCGGTTAATTCGCCCGAAAACTCCAATTAGTCGACTTGCAGACTTCAAAACGATATCCCATCCTCATTGGAGCTCTTAAGTGTACCCGTGTGCCCTTTTCGAGCGACGCATTCGTTAAACTAAACGTCAACATTTAGTGCCGATGTTATCATATACCTTTGCCGAGATAGTCGTCTCTATACCTACGCTTGTCGTAGTCGGTACGATGAGACATCAGGATTATATTTTTCTCCGGGACACGACATCATTGCGATCCGAGTACGTAGGTTCCTGCTGCCACGTCTTCATAAATAATTCAGAACTACTACAATAATCGTTGTACTATACATAACAATACAGGTAAGTACCTTTATCGTCTGAGCCGGCATTCGAACCATATATTATAATAATGTAACCGTTATTCCGTAGGCACTTGATTTTATAGACGACTTTTTTTCATAATATCAACGGTGTGTTTTTTATGCCCCCATTTGTTAATTTTTTTGGTGAAATATTTTTTTTTAATTTCAGTATAATAATTTTCGCGTGTCCTCGGGTTTAAATGCATCAGCTATGACGTGATCATTAAATACACGTGTTGTTTCAGAAAGCGACGAAACGTTTTTATTTTTACTGTTTTTTAGTATCTTTTATGGGCGGTGGACTCATTAAAAAAAAAAAAAAAAAGTACGTAATAAAACACTTACCATAAAAACTGTAATCGCGGTTACCGCTTTTCGAGTAGTCGGAACACGGCGCTGGTAGTAACCAGCATTCGTTTCAAACGATATCTTGTCGCGTTCACTCACAGTTCAGTGAAACACACTCGAAAATGAAATTAAAGTACAAGACTCGCTGACTGTTGTTGCCGGTCGTGTCGTATTTAAACGACGACAGAACTGTATTTCGTACCATCGAGAGTCGTCTTATCGATCGAACAGTCCACGGCATATTATATAAAGCCGTTCGGTGCCGAAAACGAGTTAAATAAATTTCTCAAAATGATAAGTTGTCCGAAAAAAAATAAAATAAAATAAAATGGCCCCGTTCCAAATAACTTTTCCGATACACACTCGTTGCGCACAGAATTTTCGTTTAACCTTAGTGGTACCTATATATTATGTGTGTGTGTGTGTGTGTGTGTGTGTGTGTGTGTGTGTGTGTGTGTGAGTGTGTGAAGAGAGTGTAGTTAGATAAAGTGTTTTCTCTCCAACACAATACAATATCGCGAGTCAATAGTTTCCCCCTTCTCCTCTGCAGGTCAACATATTTTGTACATTATATATGAGCAATAATAATAACCTAACGGCCTAAGGTGCCGATAAAACACGCGGAGCTGTGTATCGATCATTTATTCGGCCATTCGTGCAGTCGAAATGTTAAGTATGGAGGACGCGGGAGAGATGTCTCGCACAAAAGTTGCGATCGTAAATCACGATGCCCAGCGTGGGAGGTCCGGGCAGCCGGTAAAATATTTCTACGTAAAAACTGAGAAACTGCAAGACACTGTCGGGGAGGGGGGTGGTGGATCTTCGACCAGAAACGTGTTCTGATTGCCTATACGGATTTATCGTCAAACCCTTTTCGGTAGTTTGTGTACATTATACACCTATACCTTAAAATATCATTATGTTTATTATATTATGGAAACAGGATGTTTATGCCTTTTCGTGGTTGAGTTGGGTTGCTTTTAACTATGAGTTGCATAACTTGTAACTTTGATTGAAAAGTGGCTTAAAACGAGCTAAATCTTTTATCGTGATTTTCCCTCATTGTCACTAATCAGTGACCTAACTATACTATTGCATATAGTCACATTGAGTTGATTTTTCATCAAAAGATATAAACCTCGAAAATTTAAATCTTAGCAAAACACCCGAGAAAGTAACCGTTCTGATGTCAGGTTAGAACAGTAACGGTTGAATGTAAGTAACTCATTGATTAGATGATGGATCACAAGTATTTGATGTGTTAATGAGCGGAGTGGAATGGTAAAGAGGCATTAACTACTGTGAGTCCATCACTATAGGCAGCAGAGTTGGGAATAGACAAGTAATAATGTGCAATCGGTGTACGGTAAACAGAAAATAACGTAAATATAAATAATATTAAGTTTTATTTTTGAAGTCCATTAAAATAAACAATCTAGACATGTACTCTTGGATAACTAAAATTCGATCTAGATAAAGATCAATATAATTGAGCCGAAATTTATCCAGATAAGATAAAAGATAAATAATTTTTTATCTAGATATTTTCCTACACTTCTACCGTGCACAGCTCAAGTCGTATAAGCTTTAAATATCTACTTATAAGTTATTATATGTACTAAGTTAATTTATCCTTATGATGTTCGGCTTTGGAATAGTAAATCAAAAATATATGTTGTCCTAGCAAAACAATTAAAAATTTTCTGAGTAGTCGTCGAACGAACATCGTCAATGAGGTAAGTCTCCGTAAAGATGAAATGTGAAACATTCGAATTCAACGATAATTCACTGAAATACAAAAAACGATTCTGAGCTCAGTCCGTTAGCCTATATTACAAAGTACAAAGCATATTAATTTATGAAAGTCCTTGTAATAGACGTCAGTCGGTACACGTTTGACTATACAAAATAATATGTTTATATTGCAATAATCGTAATTCAGTTTTCTATTGTCTATAAGGTTGAATTATTTTTCGTCTCAAAATATTATATTTTTGATATTGTTTTGATCTGTAAATTATCATAATGTTATATTATAGTGCTATAATTTATTGTTTTTTAAGTTATTTACCGTTGAACGGTGTGAATAGGCTCGTTGTACACAGACAGGCAAAACTTTAAAATTAATCTAAATATTTTGAAAATGTAATTTCAGCAACCGACTATATAAAATAAAATTATATTCGTAGACGTTTCAAGTTCCCGCGGATAATAATTTAGAATTACAACAAAAGCAAAAAACTGAAATATTGTTAATCTTCGTTTAAATATCTAATTTCGTTCAAATTTTAACTTCAAATGTGTATAAAAAAACATGCTTTTGTGCTTTTATATTTTTATGTTTAAGTATGAACAACTATGAAGAACCTTGTATTAAACGTTCATACCTTAGAGATAAAAATTAAACTGCCTATAAATTTGAATGACAAAATAATTTGTGTGATTTTAACAAATTTT
Source organism: Myzus persicae (assembly GCF_001856785.1). Classification (NCBI taxonomy): domain Eukaryota; kingdom Metazoa; phylum Arthropoda; class Insecta; order Hemiptera; family Aphididae; genus Myzus; species Myzus persicae. The sequence goes on along the minus strand of NW_019101557.1, from coordinate 118,695 downwards.
AAACGCTTTTATAATAATGGATATGTAATGACAAACAATGATTTAAGTATAGGAATCTTATATTAAACCAAACGAATGAAAACAATTTTAATTAGCTAAAATAGTAGTAATTTTAAACAGTTATAATTGTAATAAAAATAATAGGTAATTGTTTGTAATTTGTTTTCTTAGAAAGAGCAAAGATTTATTCTATATTAGTTTTGAAATAAGCACGGTCTAATAATTTAGGACAGTCGATTATGTAATTTAATAATTTAGATAGAAATTTAAATTCATTTTTATCAAATACAACTTTAAGATTTGGATTAGAATAACCTTCGACTCCTGTAATACGTATACTCTGTGTGCGGAATTCTTTTTAAATGGAATTCAAATTAAATAAACCTAAGGAAATCATTTTGAATCAGATTACCCAGTTTGACGATTAAAGACGCGTTGGTGTCGTCATATCTTAATGATATTAACCACATAAAATGAAATATAAAATATAATGTGTGACTTTAGATGGTGTAGGATCCTATCACTTTACGTACTTCCTTTCTGACAATTAATAACTTCTATAGCTCTTGTTACAAGGTTTTATGTTTACAATTTGTTTTTAGCTCCTTTTTTCGTGCCACTATTATCAAACTTGCTTATAGTACTTTGCGCATTGATCATAAATATTATTCAGTTAGATTGAAAACAAATGTAGGTAACAGATTTTTAATTAATTTAAGTAACTGTATTTTTTTCTATTTACCTTGTAACTGTTTCAATTAAAAAATAAATAAATCTAACTTGTAACTTAAAACTTTTCTGTCTTAGCTGGACTCAACGAATAAACAAATATTAGTTTGCTCGACCTTGATGATTTGTTATGAATCAAAAACGATGCATTGCCCGTTTTCTTTTGAGACGCAAATATGGGGTAGGTACACACCGCGATTTCAATAAGCATTAATCATTATTTTCAATGGCCGAGATTTACGTTTTTCGATTATAGTTTTGTGAATGAAATACATAAAAGGGGTTCAAGCTCCTATACATGAGTTCAGTTCGATGATTTGTTGAACCTTGTTAAATTAATGATTCCGGTTACGCTTGTTCAAAAAATATTTAACTATAGAATCCAAACAGCAAGATAGGTATGGGTATTGGGTACCTAAATACATTATACAGTTGATATTACGATACATTACATGATATATAACATTTATTTAATGATATACCGTTAAAATTAATTATTTAGAGTCACCTATTGAAATTGCTGTTTAGTATAAGACATTATAATCATTATAGTCATAGTTATTTTTATTTTGGTACCTAGGGGTTAATTCGAAAAACGTTACAAGTGGAGCTCATTAAGAGGTAATTAAATCACATTGTTCATTAACATCTTTAGAAGTTTTCATATTTTAATTATCACTAAATTTTAGATAAGACTTTTAAAATAAAAAATAAGCAAAATGATTACATCCGTATAAAAACTTGTTTTAACCGGAAATTGATTTAAATCTTAATTTTTAAATAATTCAAACATTCAATAAATAAAAACATACTTCATTTTCAAAACCGAAAATTAGTTAAAATAGTAATATTGCAAAATGTAATTAAAAAGTTAATAAAATGTATAAACTTATGCTTCGTTTGATATTTCAATGTTTTAGGGTACCTTTAATGAAATGATAAATTTCAAACGATTTTAATAATCTTTATTATCCTGTATTAATCGTTATAATTTGTATAATCCTTATTATGTTGTACAGTACCTATAATACTACACAATATTCAATAATATAAACCTTTAATACATTTTTTTAATTTGATTTTTTTTATGTATTCTATTTTGAATTTTTTTGGAGCTTAGTATGTTAAGTTTGAAAAAATAATAATTAAATGTATAACGTTTTAACGTTTTAATATATTGAATGTATACTATACGTATTTGCGTATTTCATACAAAAAAAAAAACAAAAACAAGAAGAAAACATCCAATGCTTGTAATTATTTTAAAATAAACATTGATGAATAATTTAGTACCTACCATTAATTTTACATTTTTAATTGATGAAATGTTTGATGGTAAGTACTCATTTATATGCAGTCCGCATAAGGTCAGTTCACATAATGATAATATTGTAGTATAACTACACATCTACATAAAACGAAATTAATACCATTTAAACAACGCAAAATTAGAAAAAATGAAAATAATTACGAAAACCACTAAACTATTTCTACAATATTACATACCTATTTACGTCCCCGTTGTTAAAATCTTTCAGCTGTAGGTAAATGTCACTGGCTGAACAGTATTGTTATCGTAAGATGATGAACAATCATTCACTCGACGATCAGTTAAACTAGGCGGGGTTTTTTATAATAATATATTAAGAAATTAATTTCAGATTTTATTCTGCCATCGTGATATGCACGTATAATAACAGTACTAAACGCATAATACACATAGGCTTACTATAAACTGCACTGTTTATCTAATCAACTCTAATTCGGATGGTTTCAACGACATTAATATTGTATAATAATATTTTAATCATGTCCGTCAATCGAGATTTTGAAACTATACGTCTACCCACGGAAAACAGCAGCTGTGTGCTACTCATAATAACAATCATTTTGACATTGAACATAAGAATATTAACGATGATTAATAATATTATATTATATTTTATATATTTTATTTAATGTTTCTATTTGATTTTAAATTTTTTAAATTTTAACTTCGATGAATAATATTTTTTTTAGTTTTTCGATACATAAAAATCGAATTTAAAATTAGTAGCTTATTGTGATCATTATAAGTATTTAAGCTTCGGATAAGCGGAGTAGTAGACCAACATTTTGTAGGTAATCACGCACCACTGCAATTCTCACATCTATATTTTAAATATGTATAACACTCATAAACTACTCGAGATGATTAGACAAATATTCTGCTTTGGAATATTAAGTTAAAAATTGTATTTTCAAAAAAGTAACTTAAAAATTGTCAAGAATAAAAAATATTAAAATAAATATTTTTATGTATTTATTTATTTTTATAATATATTGTATACTATAATAACAATTAATAATAATATAATAAACGCTGTTTTCGGAAAAAATATGTAATGTGTATCTATTACTACTAATTTCTTGTCGTTTATAGAAATATGTAATAATCAATAACCAATTAATGTTATGACTTAAGTCATAGCTATGGCCTATGACCAACATTTGTTTAAAATTTGTTTCGGTAAACACCTATTTTATAATTTTAAAACATTCAATCGATGGAGGTATTTCACTATGATAAAAAGACTTAGGCCAATGGATACAGACCATTTTGTAAAAATCATATTATATTTGATCGATGCATTTACAACAACTCGACGACTGGGTAGTTTCATTAATGTCTACAACTGCGAGTAGACACAATTGAGGATTTTGTTGAGTAAAACATTGAAATTCGGTTAGTCGGTAAGAAACTCAAAATGACACTGTACAGAGCACGGAAAATCATGTGTTTATAACATATTATTATATTTAGGTAGGAAGGTAGTTATATTTCTCAATACATATTGCGTTATGCAATGTGCTCCGAGTACGCACGTGCGTGTGTACAACAAATAAGTCGTCCGTTCTCTCGGTAAATATTTGTTGTGAATTACTGATAATATGACTAATGACACAAACGTTTTATATAACAGTCATATTTTATTGTTGACGTCGTAAATCGTAATAATAATATACATTAAGAGTGGTCTACACAGTGGCTGTGGGATGGAGAACTATTTGAATCAATTATCGCATATTTTCGTGTCTGTAATTGGTGGGTGGGTGTTTTATAGTGAGGCCGCAAGTCCTCGACGCAAATATCATGAAAAATCTAATGATTAATATTTGTTGCCCGCAACTATAGAGCTAGCCCTGTGTGACTCACTTAGGTGTTGTGCAATAAATTCGAGCCGGTGGTAAAAATATTTAAAATACACAATTTACTTAGGACATTATAAATGTCCGTGCCACCACTTATCCCTAATGGCCGATGGACAGTCCACACCTATTATAATTTCACAGTGAAAACTCTAAATATCGGACACCCTCGGTTACTGAAATGTTGTCCAATATTCGGAGGGTTCGGTTTGTATGAAGTGTGTAGTTTGTTCCTAAAAAAAATGTCTCCCATTTGAAGGTGTCCGTCAAGAGAGGTTTCATTGTGTTATGATACTTTATTATTATATTTTTGTTATTATACTCCTTATAAGAATATTATAAAAATGTAGGTATAATGTCTACAAATGTAGCTTACATAAATGCTAATTAAAATGCAACAGCATTGTGCCGATGGGATCTTTTACTAGTTTTACTTAATACTCAAAAATCGTAGACATATTTCAGAGTTACAATTATACTATTTTTTGATAAGATAAAAATCGTTTGTACAACGCAGGTTAATTTCTAATCAACTAATGAATTCAATAAACATTTTTTAAATTTTCTGAAAATTCCGCAATTATGGAAAGTCCAGTTTTTCTGTTTCATTGTCATGTCAGGGTTTGAACTTATTTTCCAGAAACAAAAAATACAACATTTTATACAATACACTTACGATTTTAAGTAATCAACTAAATAATTGACATATATCCTTTTTCATATCAAGCTTTTAAATTTTCTGTGGTTTTAAAATAATTTGATAATTGAGGACCTATATCTATACTATTTATGTTTAAATATTATAATATGTTTGTAAACGTATCGATGGAACGATTTTTAAAATGTCTAAAGTGCCTACTTTGGTACCAACCAATTTTTTATTCATTAATTAATTTTTGTTATAGTAATAATTTTACTATTAGTCATTAATTTTTAACCAAATCAACAATCGTCAGTCACAATAACTATGTAACCTTAACTATAAACTACCTGAACAGACACAGTTACGTCATTGATATAAATATAAGATAACTAAACCCGCCTTTAGAAACCAAAAACTTTCGTAGCTCTTGGAAAAATGAACATCATATGTAAAATAATCTCCAAATTGTAATAATTATTAGAATACACTTGGAATTCTTCGGCACAGGTTCTCCGAATCAGTGGCGTGTCAGGGCTCAAAATTATGTACCGTACCCCCAACAACATAACATATAATATCGTACAATACTCATGGTTCTAAGTAATCAACGAAATTGACGTTTATTAATTTTCTTATCACGGTCTTGAATTGTTTACGGTTATAAAATGATTTGATAACCGAGAACAGGGATGGCAAATCCATGGCACGCGAAAAGATTTTGTGGGCATCACTCGAAAATGTTTATTATATATATTATATATAAATTATATTGTAATATTTTTGGTAATAGGTAAAAAGCATACGGCTTTTATCGGTCATTAACGATTATTCAATTTTATCTGTATATAAAATAATAATACCTATATAATATGACATATAAGATAACAAAATATTATATTTTTTATATTTTTTTCATGTCACTCTCTAAAAAAAATTTAATTTTGGGCACGTAGTGTTCAAAAGGTTTGCCATCCCTGACCTAGTACTTATCTTATTTATCTTTGGACTCATAAAAAAATAATGTACCTATTTTTTTATTTCTTAATTTTGTATACAATAATTATTATTATTTTACGAATAATTGATTGTTGACCAAATAAACAATCGTCAATTGTAACTATGTAACCTTAACCACAGACATATTCGAACAGACACAATGAGAATATAAGGTATCTAAACTTAGGTATGTTAAAATACCAAAAACTTTAGTAGCTCTCGGGTGTTTCGCGTGAACACATATTGTAATGTTTAATGGAAAGCACGTCAAATTCACCAGTTTAGGTCATTGGATTGAGTGGCGTGTCGGGTCTTAAACTTATTTTCTAGACCAAACAATTGACATTAAGTCTTATGATGCAAAGTAGGTAGGTAGTCAACGAAATTGACGTTTATTTTTTCCTCAAACTTTCGGGATTTTCTCTAGCACGAAAAAACAAAAGTCACAACTCATTTTATAACTGTGTGTTTGTCGAAGCCTATTTACTGTCCGTATAGTACATAGGTAGTTCTAAATCCAACCACACAATACGCACTGTTCGACCGGTAACTGTAAACAGGTTATCAACCATACGGTTAACCGCGGCCCCAAGTTTAAGCAGCCACAGGTATATTACTTACACGTGAAATATTTTTTAATTTTTGGAACTTCAAAAAAAATGCAAGACTTACAAATATCACGACGCTCAGACAGAATATCGTGTACTTCAACAGGTTGATGTGTTTCTCCAATTTGGCTGCGGCTTTTGCCAGGGCGTTTTGCGCACTCACCACTGTCATGGTTATTCCGTCTAATCGATGCTGTTCTCGTGTGACACGATAATTTTTTTAAGACGGTGCGGTTTTTGAGTTTTATATTTTTCGATTCCGCCGTGTGATCGTCGAATTTTTCGTACAACCGCCGTCGGTACGCGAACAAAACAAACTGCTCCGCGTGGAAAACGGTCGAACGCCGACAAGTGGCCCGATAACAGTATAGGATGTAGATAGAAGGCTGCAGGTATTTTTTTATTTACACTGCAGCCGCGCCTAAGTCTTGACATTCCGATAACGAAATCGTCGTTATCTTTTCAAGATGAAATGCCATTTTACGTATTGTAGTCACCTACAACTATAATACTAATAATAACAATATGATATTATTGTGTGACTAATAATAATGGTCGTAAGATGTTCCGTCCGTGTATACTTTATAGTTTTCTACCATCAACGATATGCGCTCCTACACGTAATAATAATGGTAATGGTACTGACTTTGACTATAACTGCCAGGTCATAAAATAGTCAAAAAGTTAAAGTTAAGTGTAAAAGTCTACACTTGACTTTCTAACTCAACTTTTTTTTAATGTAATTTTTAAATTCCGACTTAACTGATTTTTATTGATGTAAACTTAATAAATAACGACTTACTTTTGACCAAATCCAAGTTACGCTAGTTCGTAAACAATTAAATAATTAATATAATACGATTATTATTGATTATATTACGTACGTTGCATAATCATTTAGGATTTATTATTTCAAATCATATTACGGATTAAAATAAATTAACTTGATTAACTTAAATATAACTTGCGAAAAAAAATAAAAAATAGGATAACTCTGAACTTAACATTTTTTTAAAATGTTTTCTATGAACTTAACTTAACTGAACTCAATAAAAAATTGTCCAGGACCGCTACTAAGACTATTACCCAAGCACTATTGCTTTGTCTGTAAGAAAAATTATTATACCGACATAACAATAATTATTATAAATTACGAATAACACGTCCGATTTGTAAGAAAAATATAGCAGGTACGGTGAAATCTCCTTCTAGATACTGGTCACTCTCGCTGAAGTTCTGTCCACTATTCTGAGGGTTCGGGGAGAGTTATTATTAACGGCTAGATCTATTAGTTCAGGATCACAATAAATGTAGTTTGTTTTAATTTGTTTTATCTGCGTGTACATCACTCATTGCTGTTAATACATAATACATTATATATATATATGTGTGTGTGTGTGTGTGTGTGTGTGTGTGTGTGTATGTGTGTGTTATATTTAAGTAATAATTCAAATTTGTGAGATTTCCGTCAGTCGTTGGTTTATATAAAATAAAAGTAAATAAATAAAAAATAAATAAATAAATAAAACTCACAAGACTGTTAGAATATTGTGTTGTCATGATACAGCCTAGGTATATAATATAATAAGCCAAGCTCAATATAAAGGCAAATGTAAATTAGTTCCTACAGGATAAACAAAAATAAGTATATTAGTTCCTACTTTCTTAAGTTCACAGTTTATCTGCTGTACTTATTTGATTAATATAATACATTATTATAAATCGTTTAAATTAATATTTTTTAAATAAAATAAAATAGATACCTATTATGATATTTTTATATGTTAAAAAGTGCTAATGTTATGTGCTAATGTCTAAAAATGTTTTTTGAACATAATACTGTCATAATAAACTGCATAAATAAATAATTGCAATTTTGGCATAGTCGAATTTTATTATTGATCGATTTTGTTTGTTTTACAAACCAAAATTTCATGGCTTATAAAATTGTATTTTTCAACGCATATTTTACTCATTTTTGCTTGGTGAATTTTTTTTGGTTCACATTTTGGGGTAGGTAATGTATCTACTTGACAACGTTTGATAAAAAAAAGTATGAAATTTGGTGATAAAAATGTAGTGTTTGATTGGCTTTGTAACTAATAAGTAATAACAAACTTATTTTTTTTCGTATAGAAACTTACACATAATATTGAAGTTTGTAGGAATTAACGAATGCAATTTTCTAGCTGCTCACATGTTCCTCAAACAAAATTTCGCTTATCTATCGCATTGAGTCTTTGTAAGGTCAGGGTGGTGCATTGTTTATACTTTATATAAATTGTGCTCAATTGTTTGACTTCATTCAGCAGTGACTTTGTTTTCGTCAAAATTGAGTTTTTGGTGTATATCGATAAATATTTTAATTCTCTATCGAATCTTATTACCAACACAAGTTAGGGATTTTCTCATTCAAAATTCGTATAGATAGATAATACTATTACAAAGGAGGAAGAGAAAATTCAGAAGCAAACAAGCAGTATGTCCAAATAGTAGAACAAAAGGCAGTAAGCTATCTGGAGTTACTGTTGTTCCGAGTAATTTTTGTATTTACAGAGCAGTTTGTCAAAAAAAATTCAAATGTATTTCTTAAATTTAACACGAGTATCGAAATAGAATTTATATTTATAATTTGTTAAACTTTACAGGTAACTATCGATAAGTAATGATATCATCTAAATCAAAACAAAAAATAATTACATTAAATGCGTTCTGGATGCTCAAACAATTTTTTTTTTTTTTGATTTGAGATATTTCAGCTCAATGATATTTTAATATTTCACTAAATTTGAGTTGATATAATATTAAAACTTACACGTGACTAGAATTTATTTGTAAACCTATCTACAATTTCAAAACACGTCATTTGAATCAATGTACTTATTAATATACACATATGGCAATTTTAATATAATGCGTTAGACAGTTATGCCAAAAAAAAAAAAATGTGATAATAATTGTTTTTTTTGTTTTATGATTTCATGTTGAGCCGTAATATTCCGTCCGTTGGAGCACATAAATAGCTGTGAAAAAACTTTTTGCATTTGTCCAATAGTTATTACACGTACAACATAATAATATAATAATGACATAACATATTTAAAATTTAAAAATTTGTTTTATTTTTACACTACTGCAGGCCAATGTGCTGAAAAGTGTTTTCTTATTGTTTCCTGAACAACTATACATAGGTACGTCTTTGGAGTTACTGTTTAGTGGTTTTTGACGGCAGTAACTCGTATGAGGTAATTGTTCGGTTCTTTCCGTAAATACTTAGTTTCCGGCAATATTAATGTCTGTTTTAATTATTACCTACTCATCATCGTATTGTTATTAAAGCGATATTGATTTTGTATTACAAATTGTTGCCGGCAACAGTAGTAGTACAATTAACTCGCCCCAGTTAAGTCCTGCAATTCGTCATCTATTTTGCGTCTTATTGAACAATGATAATATCATTATATTATGCACACTGTTAAGTGTACAGCTGTGTATACAGTGTTCGTGTAGTGATGTCATTCACACACGAGATAGTCATGTAATCCTGTTAACGATAATGCCGATAAACTACAATGAAATACAATTGATTTCATTATATTATTGTTTATGTTGCAGTTAAATTAAGTTAAATTGAAGTACCAAATGTTTGAAAAACAACAAAGTTATTACAAACCATCACTGTATTTTCACCCAATTATATCCAATTTATTGAAACTTTAAAATTCCATGTTATTGTTTCCATCAGTTTAAATTGAGCTATATCATTATAGTATGATTTATGTTGTAGTGACACAAAGTTCAAATGTAAGTACTTTAATGTTTAAAAATTATTTAAGTCATTAAAAAACACAGTACCGCAGTAATGTACAAATTATATACATTTTTATATTTTATACCGCTTTTACCAGTTAAGGGTAGACCAGTATGGGGAAAACCTATGCATATAAATATGAATTCAATTAAATGTTATTCATTTTAACTCTTTTGGTTTTTTTAAATAGTCAATTATTGAGTTTTCCATACCAATTATAATTAATATGATATACCTGTTTGAATGCAATTATAGAAATTCGTGTTTTGTAGGGTTTGTTTTAAATGTAATTTCGATTTTCGTAGATATTTTTGGGTACCTATTCAAATTATTGTGCTTATTAAGAGCAATTTGAAATTAATAGTACTATTATCGTTAGGTATAGTGATTTATTTTGTTTTGAACAGGTTCCCCAAATGTTCAGGAGTGAAGCTGCTTTGGTCAAATTCATCGTCAGCAATATTGATACGAACAATTCTCTGAGCTTAAATAAATCAAGCCAGTCTAACCAAAAAGTCACCTTAATCGTCCTTCTGACAAAGTCGGGACTAAGTGGTAGGGAAAATGTTGGACCAACATTGTTGTTGTTCCACATCATACAATACTATCACAAGTTAGGAAATGTCACTTAGCAAGAGTTCCTTAGCATTCGTGTATAAACTACTCATTTTAATACAATGAAATAAACTATAGTTAGAAATACAATTTAAAAAGAATTTAGTTACCTTAATACGTTATTAGTAAATGTTGGCTAGTATGAATATATTTTAAGTAATTATCTTAATATCAACAATCGTAAATTAATACTATTAACTAAAGGACAAACACACACTTCGGAGATATTATGAGATGTTCTAAGCTAGCACGTTTAAATAGCAACAAGTGGTACTGGTAAAATAGTATCTTATATAGATTGAAAACAAGCAGAGCTGGTGACCTGTGGAACTAAGAGGTCACACCATTCGTCCCTCCGACAAATCAGGACTTGGATGTTGAGGGATTGTTGGCCCAACATGGCTGTGTGTCCATAACGCACGACACAACTAAATCATAATAAATCCAAGACAACAACAGGTGGTGCACTTGATATATTATCTTATAAAATATACTGTACATAAGGAGAGCGGGCAACGACCAGCTGAGCTAAGAGGTCACCTCAGTCGTACCTTGGACTAAGTCGGGAATAGGTGATTCGGGGATTGTTGGCCCACAATATTGCTGTTCCTCCGCAACATAATACGGCACAACACACAACTACCTATATTATTTGAAACGGCGAAATACCGAACTCGTAGAATGCAAGTCGGAGGGCATAGCAATAAATAAAAACACCGTGCGTTAGAAAAAGCCAGTAAAAATTTATGAGCGCTCATTTTCAGTCGTGTAACATTAACTCGATAGACCCCGACGGTCCAGACGCTACCGCCGACCTGAAACCCGCAAGCACCATGATTTATTTATTTATTACTGGAAATACATCATATACAACGCGGCGGCGGCAGTGTTGGGTAAATATGAGCTCAGCGTTACTAGTATATAACGATATTATTATAATGTAGATCGGTTGTTATTGTCTACAACTGTGTTTTGCTCGCCGCCCCAGCGAAATCAAATCCTATGGCCGTTCAAATGATTTCAAGGCTCTCGAACTCGTCCGATTGTGAGTTCGATTTTTAAATCGTCTTCAACCTATCACGTGTACGAATTTTGGGCACTTGACAGCGTCCCCCATATGCATATAATGACATAATTACAGTAAAAATCCTTAAAAACCATACCGATAATGATGCAGCATAAAATGCACTGTCGTTGATATAGTAATCAAGTTAATTGTATTAATCAAGAGCGTCGTGCGTACAGAACATGTGAGATATATTTTATAAGATGAAAATTAAGAAATTCACAAATAGTTTGAAAAAGTTTTGATAGAACAGATAAAATTTAGGAAAAGTAAAAAACTTAGGAATAAATTAAATAACAATTGAAAATTCATAAGCACCTAATTCAAACTTTTTATTTAAGAAGCTATTACCTATATGATTTAAAGTGGGTTAAAAAAAAAATTCATTTTTTCACGAATTCACCGTCCTAGTAACAACTATTGGACCTAACCTACATGTTTGTAAGCTATTATAATAATATCTAATAGCGTTAGACATCGAACCGTTTCTTTTGAACGCCATACCGTGTCGAATGTCAGTTTTCAAATGAGACAATATTATGTCATCAGGCAGTTCCGACTTTCCGAGGGAAAACATTCGAACACCGTTTAAAATATTAATATTGTAAACCTGTAGAGCGTTCGTTCGTTCTGCGAGTGTGGAAATTAAATAACACGCATTTATTGTACTATTTGTATTGTCCCGAATCGTTATCTGTTTACAGAGTAATTATTATATTGTTTTATGACGAACTGTACCACCGCGCTGGCTAACTGCACAGCCGAGGGACTTACTTACTCATCGGTTACAACCTTATAGTTCAGTGCCGGAAAACCATGTTTGTATGATCAATGTTTTACCGCGGTATCGTGGCGCAATACGTTTATATTAATTGTACCGATAGCAGTCGCGTTTATTGTTTTATAAAAAAAAGCTTTAGTTTTGAATATATGTTATTTTTTTTCCGCGACCCGTTCGAATAAATTGTAGAAAAATATGTGAATGATATTATGTTTAGAGCGAAAACAAAGAAAAAATTACATGGTAGCTCACCAAATGAAGAATTCTCCCATTGGAGGAACTTTGACATGTGTCTAACCTAACCTCACAAATAAAAAATAAAAATGATACTACCTATAATAGTTAAATGCAAAATAGAAAAATAGGTAATTATGAATATTAAATTGATGGTAAATGTTTTATTGAGTTTCTAATTAATTTACTCCAAAAAAATTATAAAATGAATACACTTCTTCAATTAAAATATACGTATTTCACCAAAAACTTCTAAAAAATTAGATTTCCTAATTTGCTATAATTTGAATAATTTCAAAAAAATATTGTCCAATATATTGTACTTGAAGTGCAAGTATTTATAAATTGCACACAATATAAAATTAAATGTTTAAATATTGATAAAAACCATTTATTAAAGTTACCTATTTGGTTTGTCATATTTTTCTGCTGCACCTTATAAGACATTATTTTAAATTATTATGTTATGGATGAAATATGTATATATGTTCATGCCTAAGATTTTTGCCGAAACCTTATAGTTTTTATAGTTATTAAAAACAAGACTTAACATGTATTTAAAATTTGAAAATATTTATTGCGCTTGCGTTCTATTGCTATCTGGCCAATCATAGATCTCCCTATATTTATGATAATACTTCACATTCTTGCTTTCAATGTCTTATACACGCCAATTACTTTATTTTTTAAAATCGAATTTGTACGAACATTTTCAAATTGAAAAAAAATAGTACCAGAATGGCCAATACATCTACACTCAACATTTAAAGTTTTTATTATCCGACACCAACCTGTACCTCAACCTGAAAACTTGAAAAATTAGAACGATGTTCTTAAGTCCACTGTCCAATAGATGACGATACCTAAGTGCCTACTTACTGGAAATGTTCAGCGGGTGTAGCTTCAGTGTTTTGCAGATAATATGTCACAAGTCAGGCTCTATGACCGTTTCAGTTGTTATTATGTCTTTAGTAAGTGTATAGGTCGAAAATTCTGCTTCAACATATAAATATGTTTTAGGCTTTGCTACATTGTGGTAGACAATTTATTGGTCTTTTTAACTACAATACGTTGTAAATATTTATATATTTTTTTCATTGCCGCATGAGTCGTATTGTACCCATAACCTGACCGCTTACCTAAAATATTGTATACCTAAGGTACCTATGTAAAATCACATACAATTTTCTCAATCTTCAAACGCAAAACATATTCAAATGGTAGAAAACCACCTGTTTGAACCTAATGCACCTCTAAATGGGTATTTCCGATCATTCTAATCGACCTTAAATCAATTTCCGTACAGTATGGTATTACCAAAAATTACATTTACAGTCGATGTATGTATAGTGTAAACCACTGGTTATTATTATTAAACATATGAACAGAGCGCAATACGGTTTTACACTATTTTAACATTATTCGTACAACTTAAAATAAACAATTTGGTATACACTATATCTATATGTTCTACTCCAGTGGTCTTCAACCGGTGGGTCGCGACCCATTTTTGGGTAGCGCAAGCTTTAAAATTATTTAAAATAAGTCTTCTTTTTAAAATAAAAATACAATTTTTAAAATTATAAAAGGTAAAAATACAATTTTTAAAATTATAAAAGGTAAAAATACAATTTTTAAAATTATAAAAGGTAAAAAAATAATTTTTTAATAATTACATTTAGAAATGTAATAAATGAAAATACAGTTTAAAAATAGTAGTGTATGTTGTGTATTATGTATCAGTTATATATTAGTTTTAATATTGCAAAGCATTAAGCAATTTACGATTTTTTATAAAGCTTCCGTGGGTCGCGAAAAATGTAGGCCTAAAAATTTGGGTCGCAAGTCCAAAAAGGTTGAAAACCACTGTTCTACTCCATACATAGTTTATAAACAGTAAGTACCTACCTATAGACACGGCTCGTGTTTGATGTAAATAGCATAGACATGTCAAACTACAAACATCGTCTGTACATTAGAGTAGGTACATACATAAATTGTGTAATGAGTTTTACATTTTTCAATATAATTGAAAATTGAAAATTCAGTTTTATACATCGATTATTGATTTCGTAGTAATTCATATAGGAATGTACTACATGCAGATTTTGGGTACTTACTTGACAAAAAATGTTATTTTCAACGATTTGCATCATAACGGACTCCGAGGAATAAATGTGCATATAGTTATTTTAATTAACATAAACTTGATTTTTTTTTTTGAATATGTTATTCGATACATACACCTATAATAGTATGTAATGCACGAAAAATAATAATATTTTTATCATGCAACTCAAAACGCTGCTGTAGGTACGGTACATCTGTTTGAGATGAACGTCCCACCAAGTATGCCAAGTGCTTTATTATATTATTGTTTATCCAATTCTGACAGATTTTGTGTTAAACTGAACACTCCCCGACATGAATTAATTTTCCAATAAAAAAATGTCAAATCGGTATATAAGCAATCGATCATTTATAATTTAAATAGTTAAAATTAAAATATATAATTGAATAATGCTCGTGTCATATGTTGCCAAAATTTGTTGATCTCCTGTCAGATATATACCATTAATGAAGTGGTATCATACTCAAATTACCAGTGGCCCATAAGTCAAATGTTAGCAGACGAAATACCTTCTTTAACCCTTTTTTATAAAAAAAATTGATCAATTCAATTATGTTTACATTTTATTAGTTATATTGATTGTAAATTATAATTATCATTTCACAAGCTAAAAAGAAAAGTTTCTCTGAATTTTCTAAACATCTAACTGTTAAATTGTATTCCTTTTTCAGTAACTTATGAATTCATTTATATTATTGTGACGTTATGTTTATTTTATTTCTAAACTGCAGATTGAAAATAAAAATAAAAATAATAATAATCTGAAGTATTAAAAGTATCAATGAATAAATAATGATAATTTTTTTTTTTGTTAAAGAAGAAAGTTTCGGATACGTGTTCATAATTAGGTAAGTCTTACATAATATGGTACTCAAATAATTTAAATTAAATTGTACATTCAATATCTTTCATGAATAGAAATATATTTTTGATGGATTCTTCTTCTGGGCGCAGTGACTCATGAAGGTGTTCATGTAAATTGTATTATTGTCATGCCACTTGTTTGTCTGTAAATGCGGTAATTACGTAATCGTTTAGGTTTTATATCCCCATGTAAGATATTTTGTTATGAATCTTTTTTCATCAGATGTCCATGTGTGTAAGGTGAATGACCTATTCTGAGGCGATTCAATACTCGTTCGTCTTTTCATTTGGGGGATAAAATAATAATTTATAATAAAAGTTGTTCATAATTATATAATTTCATCCTCACAGAATATATTATATAATCATATTGTTATAAACAGAAATCTTATATAGGTAACCCCGTCATTAATAGAAGAAACGTATAATTTTTTTACATATTTTTGTCTCTAATACACTGTTGTAATCTCATTCGTCATTACCTGATCCATATTATACATCCTTACTAGCCTAGTACGGCTACAACACGATTCCGCCATTGATATAAAGTATATTGAATATAATATAGTTTCATGACAATATGATAAGAATATCAACATAATAATATAAGATATATATATATAAATAGCCCGAAAACTGTATAACAATTATTCATCAATTGAGAACGGTTGGGACAATTTGGCTCAATTTTTTTTAAATTGTGTCCCATTGCCAGGAAACGGTTTTCGAATTGAAAAAGCTACATCAAACTTTAGCTTATAAAATTGTCCATACGACATATATAATCGTTAAAATGTGGCTGTCGGCTACGTTATGGCTGCTCATCGGCATGTATACATTCAAAATAGTTAATACAATTACAATTAAACATATTATTCATATAGCGTGTGCGCCTAGCGGGGTCCTCAATCCACTGCAGATTGCAGATTGATAGCCTACCTGATTACCCCTAATTTAGTAATGTATCTTAGGCGCAATCCTTCAATTTACATAATTATTGCGTTTGATTATGCCATGGTAAATTTATACCAACAATCATGAAATCCCAATGTCTGTTTCTCGCTGTCGCAAGACCAAAAATATTATGTTTGAGCAATTTCTTAAATGTATGAGGGTTTTTAAAAATAATAACAATAAATATTGTATCCGACAATATGCAGACTATGACCAAATATATTTTTAAATCTAAATCACAATTCTCGTTTTAATTAGTCCGTATGTTGGCCTCCTCCCATAACCTCTCCGATTTCTCATTCAACATTCTGATCTACCCTGCTCACTTGTAGAATACGTGAGCTGCATAGACACAATAATACATAATATGTATTAGTCAGAGCTATTAAGTTAGTACCTCGAGATATATAACATTGTCTTAAATATTTACTTAAGAGTATTCTTATTCAAACAAAAGAAAAAAATGCAAAATACACAATAATGTTACATTAATCATTAATATAATTTCATTTTGATAGGTAATACTTGAACAGTAAAGTTATATAATAGTATTATTATTTTATTTATGGATCCTGACAATATAATCGAATTAGTATCCACATGGAGTTTTATATTAATCTAAAAATACAAGTAAAATAACAGATTGATTTAATTAAATGTATGTAGAATACATGATATTAAAGTGCGAATTAATAGTTTAAATATAAGTATCAATTTACCGCTTAATATTAGTTGCCGACATAACTGATAATAACATATCCCTTATGGAGAATCGTAAACCATCCAATCTTGTGCAAATATAAACAATAAATTACTGTGATCTGTGAATTTATGATAGAAATAAAAATAATTCTTACTTGTTTCCAATGGTAGACCTTTGCTAAATCGATCACAGAATTCTGCGGCCGTTTCATAATAATCTATAAAAAAAGTACATCAATAACAGTAATTTAATTAGAAAATTGTGTTTTGATCGAATAAATACAATAAATTATAATAATGATTCTTTAACTATACTTTTACAGCATATTGGGTATAATATTATAATCTATTCTACAAAATGAATTAAATTTTGTTTTGTAATTACTTTAATAATTACTTACCTAGTCTACCAGCGACCGCATAATTGTTAATGAACTTAACTAATGGATCTGCAATTATTTGAATTAATAGTTCAAATATGTGTTTAACATTACATTGCAATTGTAACATTTTATTTTTTCTACATGCATTATACAAAAATAAGCTTGGACTATTAAGGCTTTACGATTTTGAATATGTAATTGACATACAAATGAATAATAATATTATGAATAATTGTAAATTATAATTATAGATCACTGACAATAACTTACGTGGAAAATGTGTTTCACCAGTTCCAATATGTGTCTCTAATGTGAAGATATATAATATAACATTTTAAATACTGTAACATAGACTTATAAAAGCGCAAATTGTAAAATAGCAGATAGGGATACAATACAATCACAGAATGGAGTGGGAAAGTATTGTAGTGGTTGTAATATTATTATAACGGTGTACCTATATTAATGAATTATATCATCCAGATTCTAGAAGCACAGTTTATTGTAGTTATACATAATAAAATATGACGTAAAAATAAAACTATAGGTAACTCGTAATGTTTACTTACTGTATAGAAACAATAAGTCATGAAAGTTATGCACTTGAATTATATCATGAACTATAAACATACACAATATTATCACTATTTTTCATAAATCTCAGTTTGTTACCTTTTTTTTTTATTTCAATGTAATCACTTGTGTTGGAAGGCAATACCGACTTACAAATACAAGAGAAGCCGCTTATTAGAAACACGGACTTGTACTATATATAATAATATTTTGTGTGTTAATATAGTTTGATGCATTGAAGTATGAATCTCAATTTTGAATAAGGGATCGATATTCTAACCAAACTCAATGTATATGTGTCAAAATAACAATGTCCACCAAATGTCTCGAAAATCTGTTGATATTATTTAGGCCTGATGTAAACATGTGAAGAGGATTTAAGAAATTAGACACAAGCCACCAATGTAACTTGTTCACAACTACACATAATTTCGGTAAACAATTATTTCTATAAAGATCTAATGGCTCTTTACTACATTATTTTTCCTTTTATTACTATTAGTATTTATGATTGTTATTTTACTAAGAAATACAATAATTATTCCAATGGATTTTATATTCATGGTGAGTTAGCTCCGGAGATGCCTGATTGCGGCCCGAATGCCGGTAGTCGTATTTAATCCCAAATATAAGTATCCCGATTGAGGACCGTCCAAACACCCATTGGTCCACAAAATAGCTTATAATTAATAAAATTAACCATTTTGTATGAGAAATATTTGTATATGCAAAACAAATACAATGTCTTGTTTATGATAATTATCATAAATGTGTGAATAAATATACAAGTAATTCTTACAAGGCTGTAAACAGTATATACTTAGTCTTACATTTTATCTAATATTTTTTATAATTAATGCCTGGAAATGACCATGCCGAATATTTTTGATCTTGGGAATCGTGAATACGATAGTTATATAATTATGTCAAAATACGCACCGGACGCAATCAAGATATTTATTTAGTTTTGATAAAGACTGTATAGGTAGTTTCCTGCCTAACCGCAATAGGAATAGGTGAAAAAGTAAAAAGGTTACTTTTAGCCGCAATCGGGCGACACCCGTTACCTCTATTCTCCCAGAAGCTGAGTAATAATTATATACATTATACAAGGTATCGAATAAAATAATAAAATATTTTTATTTTACGTTTACTAAGTGTTAGCCGATTATTATCTATACATATTCGACTAAATAATTAATGCATATCAGCTATATTTGTATTATTTATTGTTATAACATTAAAAAGCAATGTATGCATTATACTATATTTAATTAAAAACCTACGAATCATTAGAAGAATAAACTTACAGAATTTTCGAGTAAATATTTGGAACTCCCTTGGATTAGAAAAAGCAGCATCTACACAAAGATAAATTATATTATACCTTAATCGCAGTTTGTTACTGTTTTTATACATTAATCTAAATATACAAATTACTACACATACTTTGGTCCATCATTACAGTATACAAATATATAATTAAATATAAATTACATTTGAGAATATAAATCGAGGCCCCAGCTATTTATAATAAGTATTATAAAAAAATAGGTATGTAACAAAACAACAGAAAGGAATGTGAAAGGCTTGGGGAGCATATAATATTGTTATTGTTGTGTATAATACTTTATTAATATTAATAATCATTGAGAAAGATTCACTGAATGTGTGTGATGTATAAATCATACTACTTATTAATGACACAACACTCCAACATTAAATTTGGTAAGGAATTGAAGTTTTTGAATTTTGTCAACGTACCATTTACTTTTTGGCGATTCATTTTCAACCAATCAAAAAGTTTAATAATAAATAATATTTTACACTTTCAATATTTATGTTACATTTATAGTATAGGTACGTCTTGTTCACCAATCATGCTAACCTCAATTTTTTTTCTTTAATTCTATTAAAAAATACTGATTTATACGATTATTAAAAATTGTGTTGATTTATTTCAAGTATCATACCCAGGTTATACTAGGTAACACGCTCCAAAAATAATCAAATGTTATTATAATTTTTATATTGTGATAGCCGATATTTATGAACCGACGTTAGTACATTAATATCATTGATACATGTTTGATTATATGACTGGAGCGTATTTGAATAGCTGATTATAATATAGCATCTATATATATGAACAGATTACATTGTAAAATGTTTAAATATCATGCTATAAGTAATTTGTAATGTTAGCTTATTCTTACTGATTGAGTTTATTATAGTTGTCATATTCGCATCTGCTGCGGCAAGGGATTGATCTATAAAAATAAACGTTGTTTTGCAAATACATCTCAGGCTATTATTGTTTTTATATTTCAATCTAATCAATTACATATATATATACTTGTGTAACTTAATAGCAACATAACAATGCATATTTATATTCACACTATTAATATAGACTGATGTAATGAAGTTTAATTTTCAGAGTGACTGCTGGCGCGAAGGTGCCTGTAATCACTCTGACCAATCTCATGACCTGGATATCAGGTGTCCGGGTCTCTACTCTATAAGTTTAATTTAAAATCATACTCTTCTATCGACAAGATAGAGTTGACCATGTTTACCATCACTGGAGTGTCCTATGCTTTCGGCACAAGCTTTTATGTTCGACATTCTGTATCTCGTGCCAATTCGTTATCGGTATTCAAGTGCGCAATTTCTACTGTTATAATATTTTAATAACGTGGATAGTACAATAATATTGTCGTTCTAACATTGGAATGTTAGGCTAAATTATAATTCGATAAGTCAGTGATATTCAACTGGGGATCTAGATTAATAAATAGTCGATCACTAATAGAAACACTTAGTTATGGATCACAACTAAACAGAACATATGTGTGAGATATACCTACATAATAAGTCTGTAATTTCAACGAAAAATGTTTAAAATGACTGTTGTAACTTTTAACTTTCTAACCAAAAGTATTATATTATACTTTTCCATATTATGTTCATAATAACACATAACCGTTTTAAAAGAGTAGAAATTTAACATTATTCAAACATTTATCCAACAACAAGCAGTAATATAAAATGACCTTAATGCACTTAAAATTAAAACAATTTTGTAGATTATCGGTCAAGTATTATAGTTAATTTGGCGAATCTGAACTTACAGTTAGTGTCGAGAATTATGTAAATGAAAATTACTCATCTTATATGTTAATTTATGTTGAATAGTTCAATCTCTTCTTATCATTATTACATATAAATAACACTGTATTAATTAACTATAAATAACAAGCAATGTATATTTACAGAATCTCTGCAATATTTTTTCGAAGTTGTCTAGTTCACTGGGTGCTAATTCTCCTAGCACTATAAAAAAATAAAAAATATCAAGCATAAATACATTTCAGTTTGTTACTGTCTTTTTTATTTCAAATAAATCAAGTAGATATACGATAAGTTAATACAATTAATATACCTTCTGTATTTCTTTTCAGAAGTCCAAACTCATAAAATTGTCCTGTAAAAGTTTAAATAAACAGTCAAGTGTAAATATACAACATAATTTGTAATTTAAATGGTAGCAATTTTTCCAGCGGATCGATTATAATAGTCATAGGATACATAAGTAGTAGATGTTTTGTATGGAGGAATATGTACTTATGGAGGAATATGGAGTTTAATAAATATTTTTTACAAACATGATATTTACTAAAAATACAAATCTTTGACTCGGACAGCGTCATTCGGTTCAGATAGTATTCAATTTAACCCCACATTAAATTGTATCTGTATAATTGTCTTATCGTCAACTCATGTTTATTTGATATTGTTGTGTATGTTATTACTTTGTATTTATACTCAACACGAAGCAGTAATTTTTAAGATCTCAACAACCGGACAGAATAGATTTAATGAATTTAACCCTGCATCACCACGAGCTAAACTACACGTCGTTGTTGGGATTTTAAACCACCAGAACAACGATATGATAATCAACCGGGGAACTCGCAAAGGTCAATGTAATTTTATGAATATGAGTGAATTGAGCACAGCGAGCTTCTTTCATATTTTTTGTAATGACTACTATGTTCTAAATGACAAACACAGTCGTCGGCCGCCAGTTTTCGTCTTCGACGGTCTGGCAACACCTGTTTGTCTCGCTCACGACTCACGAGTGACAAATCTGTAGTATACCTGCCGCGTAGACCGTGTAGTATTATTATCAGCACATATTATTGGAAGCAAACCGCGTTTAATATTTTGAACAGAACATAATATGTAATAGGCTCCCTACTCCGGCCAAAAGCTTTGACTATGGGGTGTAGGTATCAACGCGACTATGTATTATCTTGTAATATTATGTACATACATTTTAAATTGACTTTTAATAAAAATAAAAATGTATAATTTATAATTGAATTTTTTTTTAACTCAATGCTTTATTCAAATCACTTAAAAATGATCCAAGTCGGTTCTCTGAATAAAAATATAAAAATTGCAGGCTTGCAAATAGGTTTTTACCATTGACTATTATATGTAATGAATAATGATTTGTTTTTATATTACTCTAAAATCTAAATTACTGACTTTAGTGAAACTCACGATCATAGGTAAAAAAGTAATAACATTAAGTGAAGCTCGATGTATTTATATGAACAATGCGTTGTGATAGAGAAAGTAAACTTAAATTACTTACTATAGCATTTTAACACTTCATCAAACTCTGAAAATGTTAATTGGTAGTAAAAAATGTGTCGGATTTTTTACAATTAAATTGAAGGAAGACAGTTGATATGTAAGAGAAATATCTGTGTTCAATTTGTTTTCAAATAAAGAATTAATTAAAAAATATATTTTTTAATTTGTTTACCAAAACATAAAAAAAAATTAAAAGATGAATTATTTTTAGTGCTTGTTCTTGTAAGTCGTAATAAATAACAAGAATTATGATATCTCTATTATTTCAGGAGATATCACAATGAGTAAATTCTCACTTGAAAAACTAAATGATATTATAATAAACCCCATTTCATTTAATGGAATATATTGATTAATATTTCATTAAAATAACACTAATTTTCTGAATTTGAATTGTATTTATTTGGTTCGTAAATAGGATTCTCTATTAATATTAAAATGTGATATTATTTAATAAAAATAAGCAATTTACTCACGTAATCTGCGTTGTTCTGGCGTAAGTGCAATTGTATTTCCAATAATATAAAACATAATAAATAAACCTAACATAATAATATGTTTTACCATACTTGGAATTACCAACAAAAAATAGAAATAATTGCGAGGTTGATTGGGATAAAGTTAAGTAGTATTTAAAAAGTAGTTCAACTACGATTTTCAGCGTTCTTCTGCAAAAATGAAACATAACAGGTGGTTATAGTGCAACTGCGTAAACCACATGGGGAAATAGAAGTACGAAAATAATGTTTTTTTTTCTTTAAAAATATATGTATAGTGTACTATAATAAATATGATTCTTGTATATTTGTGATCCTTGTCACTGACACCTAAATACACAAGAACAATACATTGAGTTTTTCATGTCTCTTACGTGTGCCCATTTCAATATATAACGTAATTGCATAATATGCTTAAGTCATGGTAAAATTAAAACAAAAATCATCAAATCTTAATGATTGTTCATTCCGTATAGGTTAATGAATCTGTGGTAATATAGACTTGGTTATTAGAAAATATAGAAAAACATATCAAAAAGCAAGAGATAGTTAAAAAAAAGTCCAAAGGCAATATGTATATTTTAAACTTTTTTTCAGAGTTTAATACTATTTCCACCAATACAAACGCAATAGCTTAAGATAACATAATATTATATAATTGATGTGATTGATCACTTCAATACACAATTGGAATACATTCACTTTTATCAATTCGTTAGGCTAAGTTACAGGCACTTGTTTTTACAAATTTTTTTTTTTTTGATTATCGACATAAACATTTAACAGTTATAGTTTTTTTAGTTCGTCAGCCAGAACTTACAATAAGGGTTTATGTACGCATTCCATTTGGTTCGGTTCTCCGAAGAATACATAATACACGTTTTAGAATGTTTGCATTTTACTTTTAACAAAAATCGAACATTTTTATAGTGTTTCGTAACAGTTATTATCGTATAATATGAAAATATGAATATAATTATCGATTTTAAGTTTTTCCATCTATCACCTGTTGAATGAAATAAAATTGCCATTATATTATCACGAGATTTATATTTTTGTATTTATTCTGTTTAGTTATTTCATATTTGTATACCTCTCTCTGTCTCTCTGCTTCTCATTTTTACTATCCACGAACATAAAATTTTTGTTTTCGCGGTCAACGTTCGGCCGCTTATTATTGCTTACGAACTGTACACATTTATAAGAAAAGACAGTAAATATAATATAACTACTCGTGTTTTGATATTATTAGGATTTAGGAAGTTTATATTGTTTTGTAGATCTACAGAACAAATTAAATACGTTTGCACGGTGAAATAAAGCACAATATCTCTTATTTTAAACAATGTAAAACAAATTAAGTTAACATGAAATCGTGAGGTTTGGACAGATTATCTGATCTTTAACGACTGTTTATCCCTGTGCTCCACACGGTCGGATTTAGCCCGGTTAAGATGTTTTGGTGGTGATGAAATTACAGTGGTGTTTTCTGTCTAGCAAACAAATAAGTTCAAAAATAATACATTTTTGTTTATGGTAATGTCGGCATTGGTAGCAGATTAAAATAGTTACGTAGTAGAAAATATTATACATATATTTTTTTTTAAATATTACTAGCTGCCCCGTTACGGCGTTGCCCGTGTATTACAAAGCTACATATAAAACACCTTTTATATCACATTATTTTGAGAACTAATTTTGAAAAAATCATTTCAAAAAAAAAAAAAAAATAATAATATTTATTATAATGTTTACAACATTGTATTGATCCTTATGATTCTTTACACATATTGTTATTTCAAAATGATTCTATTGTTATAATTATAATTTGTACAGTTAAACACGTTTATTGCATATCAATAAGAAACGTATTATTATTTTTCGATAGCGCAATCTATATAATTTCTCATAAAACTCTCAAATACTCATAAATACTCAAAAGTATGGCGGTTGCAGCCGTTGCTACGTGTGATCGTCATTAGACAAATTAACAGTCTTTAAAAATGCCAACTCTATATGAGAATCGCCTGTGATAAAGTGAGCAGTATATTATCAGGTAAGCTATCTACCCCACTAGGTGCACACTCTATACTATTTTTAATTTTAATTTTTTAAATTATTTTGTTCGTGTTTATGCCGATGACGATGAGTGACTATAAGTGAAACTTGGCCAACATATACCTTGGCAGGCATTGTGCGAAAATTCGATTTGATGCATTTTCTAACCTGATCTGCCCAATTAACCAATGGCAAATAGCAAATTTAAAAAAACACCAAGTTTGATTAAAAAATGAAGACAGTTGTGCGGAAAATTAGTTATTTATTAAAATAAACGTGCAAAATTGTATACCAATACGCATATTGTGTGACACGGCAGCCCGCGGGTTCCTAGCTACCTGACCTTTTTGTTTGTCGAATCATGTGTTTGACTTGCTCTTGTATATGTTAGAGTTACAGCATTGCACGATCTGTTACCTGAGTTTGTTAAAATTTTCAGTGTGATTGCTAGTAGTTAGTACAAAATGTGTTGGTTTATTTAAAAACAAGATGAAGGAAGGTAGTTGACATCTATGAGAACGCCACAACCACTGACAATTAATATACAAGTGTACAACGAACCTAAATGATGTGTATTCAACATCAACAATTATTTTTATCATTAATGTAGTTCTTAATTATCCAAATTAATAGATTTAAAGCTATAATATTGGTTTAGGTAATTTTATAAGCATAGTATGCTTCGATTTGAGTTTGATAATTTAACAGTTAAAATTCAGAACACAACAATATGTAGAACATACATTTGCTATTACAGGTATATTTGCTTTTGTGAGACAATAACACCACAATGTGTACCTAGTAAATTTATACCTAGGTATACCTACTCAGTTTTTCAAAGAATAATTTTATTTTGTATTCAGAATACATATTAAAATAAAAGAGAATTAATGTATTTAGAATACGTATTCGAATACTTTTAAAAGTATTCGAAAAAAACAGACGCACCACTTGGAAGTTGAGTGTTATGTTTTATGAATATCTCTTTAATTGAAAGTGTTTCATTTAATGATAGAAGTAATAATTACTTAGTAAATTACTTACTAGGAATTTTTGATAAGTATGTGGATAAACATATCCGATAGTATGTGTGTGAAAACTATATTTTTCATGATTTATAATAATATGCCTTGTCACAATTATAAACTATTTTTCTAGATCGGAAAAAAATTATTTTATAATGAATAAAAAAATACAAATAAAAGTCTTCAGAAAACGTAATTGAATAGGCCTACTTAAAAAAAAGTATTTAAAATAGTATTTGAATACAAAAAAAGTATTTAAAATAGTATTTGAATACAAAAAAAGTATTCAAATACTTTTATTCGAATACTTTACTAGACTGTATCTACTCATAACTATTAATCTGACATTGATATAAGTGGGAAATTATTACAATACCATGTAAGTACTTTTATTATAATATATTACTTATGTAAACAAATTGTAAAAAAACTATTTATGGGGATTACATGGGGAAATAGAAGTAGGTAAATAATGTTTAAAATATATGTATATTACTATATATCATTGACGGAAACCGGTTTTAGGAAAACCGAATAAAACCGGTTAATAATCGGTTTTGATGATTTATTTTAACCGTAACCAGAGCGAGAGCAATAAAACAAGAGAGCGGTTTTTAAACCCGAGATTGAAACCTAACCGAAATCGTTTTTTTGCTTAAGGGTTGACCGGTTTTTTAAATTAAACGATAAATGATACTTTTTTTATTATTAGCTTTTAGTTTTGCTATTACAGCTCAATAATTAGTGATACGTATATTATTATTTCAGAAATATCCAAACTTAAAACGAGAGTCGATGTTCCTCGAATATAACGGTTAGAATATACAATTCTCTGTAGATATAATAAAATATAAATTAAATTCTGCTTATATTTTTTTATGTATATTATACTATTTAGTTTATTATTATATATATTTGTTCGTGTTTTGTGAACACAGTATGTTATGCACTTATGCATTTACCAGCCATTGGATTAAGATTTTGAATTTCCCGAAATATTTAATACCTACCTAATTAAAATAGCGATTAGTTTGATTAAATTTGTCAATACTGGTTACTTATTAATTCTTTGTTATTAGTTATTATTTTCACTAAATAATATAATATGTAATATCCGACGTCAGCCAGTCGTAATAACTTGTTATTGAAAAAAATATACGTACAAATTATTAACAAATTATACAAATATATCGTATATAGTCGTATATTAATTCGTTTAAATGTATTATGATTTGAGATTCCATATTTTCATGATGTAAATTTGAACTCCGTCAGTGTATACTGTCTATTCATTTGAAGCCGTTATTCGAATGTTCTTATCGTTATTGATTATTAAATAGTAAGTTTAAGGCTATTTAAGTTTATAGATAAATAGGTTTTTTCTTGATATTTTAAATTCTTTTTATCTAGAAAAAAAAGTTGTGTGTAGTCGTTAGTCAAGTATGAACCCAAATAAAAAGGGGTTGGATTCAAAATATTTAATTTTTTTTTAAACCTGCGGTTAACCAATGACCAAAACCATAGTAATAGAAATCCGGGTTTAAAATCCGACACTAGACACATGACTTTTATTTTAGTTATTAAAACCATGGAGCGAAACCCTAAGTATAAAAAACTGGTTTTGAAAACTAAAACCGTAACCTCCAAATTTTTTTGGGTTTCCGTCCCTGCTATATATTATAGTGAGTCATATATTACATTATATCACTATAACCGTTAAGATTCTTGTGTATTTGTAACCCTTGTCACTGACACCTAAATACACAAGAAGAATGCAATTGCTTAGTCATGTATCTAAGGGGCGCCCAATTCAATACATTACGTAATTGCATATGCTTAAGTCATGGTAAACCTAAAACAAACGCCAATGACTGCTTCATGCTGTGTATATAATAGAAAGTCTACGGTAATATAGATTTGGTTTGTAAAAAATACAAAAAAACATATCAAAAAATACGAGATAGTTCAAAAAAAGTACAAAGGCAACACTTAATTTTTAAATTTTTTATGCACATTTTAATAGTATTTCCCATATACATTTTATAATGTGTATTTGCGAACATTTGTTGGCCATCTTCTGTCGGCGTTACTATACTACATTTTCTAGTTCAGACTCTACAGTTGTTCGGAGCAAATTCAATATTAAGATGTCTCCCTCCTTTCGAAAAGCCCCCTCTTTTTCTCTTGACGTATCGATAGTTCCGCATATAACTGGACAACTCCTAGAATTCCGGTAACGTTTGGGCACTGGGATCACATTAATAGTCTCTCGCTGGCCGACCCATCACATAATACATCTGGCCCAATTGACTTACTAATCGGAGCTGATCTTTTACCTTCAGTGTTCCTCGATGGCACTCGAAAGGGTCAAGTTGGTGAACCTCTCACAATGAACGCTGTTTTTGGATCAGTGCTCATGGGCCCAACGGAACTTAATAACCACTCTTCTGTTGCCACACTTAGAGTGAATATATCCGAACCTATTGACTCGTCAATTAAAAAATTCTGGGAACTTGAAGAGCTACCCACCACTTGCCATTTGAGTCCAGCTGACGTTGCTGCTGAGAAAATATATACCTCCACTACAACTCGGTTAAGTTCAGGCATATTTGTTGTCACTCTTCCGTTTCTGAAACCACGTCCACTGCTTGGTGACTCAAAAACGTTAGCTTTGCAATGGTTCAAGGCCCTAGAATATCGTCTCAACCACAACAAAGACTGCAAGATCAATACGCTGAGTTCATGACGGCTGGTCATATGGAGTAAATTCCATCGCCTGAACAAGGTCATCCGTTTCATTATTATATTCCACACCATGGCATGCTTAATTCCAATAGGTTGACTACAAAGCTTAGGGTTATATTCAATGCATCTACTAAAACGTCAGCTGATATATATTTAAACGACAGTATGTACGCAGGTCCCAAACTGCAACCTGACATACAAGTTGTTCTTCTCCGGTAAATGTATCGCGAGATTCTCATCAGACCAGCTGACAGAGAATATTTGCGGATTCTGTGGTGATTCTCGTCCACATCTCCGATTGACGAGTACCGATTATGTACTGTGACGTATAGCACCTCTGCAGCTTCCTTCCAAGCACATGGCACATTCCGCGAATTAGCGACTGTAGATGGTGCAAAATGGCCGATAGCTGCTTCTGTATTGTTGAATGACACGTTTGTTGATGACATCCTGACCGAAGCCAACTCAACAGAAACTGCTCTTCGATGCCAAACCAAATTAATAAACTTGTGTGCTATGGCACAATTTCAATTGCGAAAGTGGGCCAGCAACAATAGTCAATTTCTGCAAACTGTCCCAGAAGAAGACCGTGCTATTTCACCATCTGTTCTTTTTGACAGCAGTGAACATTCCGACTTGAAGGTACTCGGGCTGAAGCGGGACCCGGTAGCTGATAATTTTTCTTTAAAGCTAAACCGACAGCAGTCATTTAAACGAAGCGTACAGTCCTTTCAGACATTGCTAGGATTTTTGATCCATTAGGCTTGCTGCCGCCAATAACATTCTGAACTAAACATGTCATGCAGCAACTTCGGATTGCTGGAATCAAATTTATTTATTAATTATAAACGGGCGTGAGCCCATGATACAGATATGTATGGTGTAATGTTGACAAAAATTACATACTAATTTTAAGTGTTGTACATTGGTACAGCTTTCATGAGTTATTTAAAAACAAAATAAAAGATAATAGTATAATACTATGGAAGAAATGACGGGTCCTCATTGGCTAATTTCAACATACGGTTTATTGGCTCGTTTTGTAAATAATTTGTAGGACAATGCGGAATAAAAAAAGTATGTGTGTTGCGGGTGCACTTAACAGGAACTTTAAAGTTAATTAGAGCAAGGAGTGAAGGGGAGTCAACAGATCCCGATAAGATTTTATTAAGAAAAGCAAGAGCATGCGAGCGGCGACGGTCAGCTAAGGAAGATAAGTTCATGAGACGGAGTAGAGGAGTATAATCATGAGGGGGGCAGTTAACATTCAATTTATGCTTCATATAGCACAAGAATTTACGCTGAACACGTTCGAGTTGATAACAGGCATCAGCAGTTTGAGGATCCCATACAATAGAGCCATATTCAACGATTGGGCGTACAAGTGCACAATAGATGGATTTGAGAGAGCTGGTGAGTTTAAATTCACCAGATATTCTTTTAATGAAACCCAAAACCTTGAGAGCTTTGCAAGTAATTTTATCGATGTGGGCACGAGGAGAAAGAGAGGAAGTAAATGTAAAACCAAGATCACAAATGCTAGAATCAACGGGAATTAAACAAGAGCCATTCAAAACGTAGGAGTAAGTGATAGGAGAGCGACTTCTGGTGAATATCATTGACCGGCATTTATTAACATTTAATGTAAGACCAAGAGTTTCTGCCCAGGCAGAGAATCTATTAATATCATCCTGGAGTTTGAGACAATCATCGACCGAGTAGATCTTAAGGAAAAACTTCATGTCATCAGCAAAACAGAGTAATTGGCTGTGTTTAAGGGAGGTACAAGCACTGTTAACGAACAGAGAGAAAAGAAGGGGTGATAGATGTCCACCTTGGGGGACACCAGAGGTAGATAAAAATATGTCAGATTTTGTATTGAACATATTAACCCATTTTGATCTATTTAATAAAAATGAATTAAACCAAGATAGGATAGGATCGCCAAAACCAGAAGTACGAAGTATAGAGATAAGAACCTCATGATTAACTGAATCAAACGCCTTAGCAAAGTCGGTATACACAACATCAACTTGAGATCCTTCTTTAAAAGAACCGTGTATGTAATTGGAAAAGTTAAGGTTACTAGTAACCGTAGATCTGCCTGGGCGAAAACCGTGCTGTTCGTTGGCTAAAATCATGTTAACCGAAGGCTGGATTGAGTCTAGGACTAAGGACTCAAAAATTTTAGATATATGTCCTAGAATTGAAATTGGTCTATAATTTGTGACTAGTGATGGGTTGCCTGATTTTAAAATGGGAGTAATAGAGCCGATTTTCCACATGTCAGGAAATGTACTTTCATCAAGGGATCTTCGAAATAGAGACCAAAGAGGATAGAAAATAACATATCTTATTCTGTAGAGGAAATCCCCCGGTATTCCATCGGGTCTTAAAGAAAACACATTTTTCAGACTGTTAAGCTTGAGGAGAACAACATTAGGGGTGAAGTAACAGTTGTTTGGTAAGTCGAAAAATGGTAAATCTAAAGACTGGAGGTTTGGAATAATTGATTTTGAAGAGTAGACAGAACTAAAATGTTTAGAAAATAAATTTACACTTTCCTGTATACAAGAACTATCGACACCGTCGTAGGAAACTATGTTTGGAACAGCGTTGTGAGAACGATTCCTACGTACAAAATCCCAGAATTTCTTGGGATTCATGGATAAAGATTTTTCTGACTGCTCAACAAACGTTTTGTGACATTTTTTAGACATAAATTTACATTTTGCACGGAGTAGAGAAAAGACTCTATAATCAGCAGGTTCAAATGTAGATTTAAATTTAGCATGAGCTTTATTTTTACGATAAACTAAGGTTTTTAGATCTTTGGATACCCAGGAAGGAAAAGTTGATTTATAAAAGTGGGACAGAGGGACGAACCTCAAAATTGAACTGTGAAGAGAATCAGTGAAGGTATTAACCGAAGTATTTAAATCAAGGTTGGATAGAGTAGAGACCCAATCGTATGAAGACAGAAAATGTATAATACAATTGTAATCCGCCTTTTTGAAGTTGTGAAAGGAATGCGAGTTATTTAACGTAGTAGAGGTAGAGATATTATGAAATGAAATATTAAGAGGTGGGTGATAAGGATCAGGTAGAACAAACGGTTCAAGAGATTCACAAACGATAACGGAATCGGTGTTACAACAAATTAGATCAAGAATGGAACCTTTAGAGTTTAAAACAGAATTTTTTTGGTAGAACCCATTGAAGGCAAGTAGTTCAGGAACACAAGGCACACGAAGAGGGGAAGAAGAAGTATAAGTAAGGCCATGTGAATCATTAGACCAGGAAATATCAGGCAAATTTGATGAAGAAATACCAAAGGATATCGCTGTAATGTGGACACGATATCAGTCAGAGCTGAGGTTAATTGAAAACGTCTCTATTCCTCGTAGAATAAAATTTGGTGATGCCACATCGATACAACTCCACGCATTCTCAGATAGTTCGGAAAAAGAATACGCTGCAGCCGTGTACCTTCGAACCACAACTTCTACCTCAGTTCATTGTCACCTTGTGACCGGAGAGTCGAAAGTGATGCCTCTAAAAAGGTCTACGCTTCCTTGAGTTGAACTATGTGGTGCTGTCTTAGCGGGAGTTACCCGTTTCCGCCAAAATAATATTGGACGTTTTCGCCAAAAACGAAAAAGGTACGATTCCCGTTTCCGCCAAAAGAAATTTCCACAAAAAAAGTTTGGAAACCAATGGTCTTAATTTTTAAGCAATATTTATGTTGTGGTATACATAAAATAAAATAGTAATATAAAATGTAGGCAATAGCAATGACATTTGTAAATAATTGCGAAATTGCGAATAGGTATAACAATATATAGCGAATATATTTTTGTGAAAAGACGTTTCTGTCAATTTAAGAACCATGTACAAATCTTACATATTCTTATCATATAAAAATATTTTTATTATTATAAATGATAACACAAGTAGATAATAATAATACATTATATTTAACTATTTCAAATTATACAAGTATAGGTCAAATATAGTCTCAATAGAATTTTGAAAAAACATATCGTTATTTTTAAATAATTAAAAATGTCATAAAAAATATTAATTATTATAATACAAGTATATGTCAGGTTTTAAAAATCACATTCTTAAGTATAGGTTAGGTTTTTAAAAATCATATAATTACAAGAAACAGTTTTGACAATCGTGTACCTACTAATTTTATTGGAACTTTTTTTGTAATTGCTTCTTCAGTAGTTTATAAACGGTTCAATATTTTTTTGTTTTTTTGGATTTTTTTTTGTATAGTTATTGGTACTCATAATTTTGATATAAGTATCCGTCTGTATTGTATTTTTAAGTATTTGTAAAAACGTAAAAAATTAAGGGTGTGCTTTATAAAATTCTTCGTTGAAATGAGAATGGAAAGATTAACAATAATTGTTGGTTGTTCTTTTAATGTCGCTGTATGTGAAGCCCACATACTTGGTGGAAAATTCGAATTTTCATCAATATAATTTTCTAATATACAATCGGAGTACCTACCATAACTGCTGTCATCAGGGATGTCTGACATAAAATCGAATGAAAAACAATCCGATACTTCCGAAGGGTCCGAAAATGTTAAGCCAAAACTGTGTTTTAACCAATCATTTTTTTTATACTCTAAGGTTAAGCCTAATTCTTGTATTTTTCGATACCAACCCTGAATTAAATGAAATCAGCAACCCAATATTATTACGGATGGCCATATTAACAATACAGCTTGGTGAATAGCTATTTCAAAATCAATTGTGATTGACAGTGGTTTGAATATTAAATTTAAATTTAAACATTTTTGCACTACTTGAAATAATGCTTCCTTATATGATTCAATCTTTTTATCTTTTAGTAGACAAAAAACTGAAGGTATATAAAACGTATTAAATAACCCATGTACTGTAAATAATTGGGTAAATAATGAAGGACAATATAAAAATGTGCCGTCCATATAAATTATTTCGGATTTACATAAAATTTTTAGATTGATATTGCAGGAAAATATTATTATATTAGAAATATGATCATTCACTAGCAAAAATTCTTCATCATTAGTCGTCAAAGTATTAACTAAACTTACAGCACTGTGAATATCAGCTATACATGTTGGATTTATCGGTAAAAACTGCACGGTACACACATTTTCGTAATGCAGATATATCATTTGTTGTCATTCTTGGGGCAACTCCAAAAGCATTCATTTCTGCTGAAAAACAGTTAAAATAATAATTTTGACTAAATATGTTGTATACTTGTATAAGTTTAATACTTGAATCTCACCTAGTATTATCTTTCCATCAGAACTTGCTGCTCATCCATTGTGGTGGACAGGACCTGCATATTTACTGAGAATCTTCTGACAAGTGGCCGTCTGCTGTATCCCGTGCAAATACAACTGATGCTCACATCTCCACAGAAGCAAGAAAATGTACCTTCCTCCTAACTACGACAAACTGCTCAATTAGTAATCTTCTACAACGTTTCTCATCTTGAGACAAAGTCCTTCATATTATAGCCTATTGTCTTCGGTTCTCCAAATCAAGTATAGTTACTTCGTACGCACACCTTATTGATGCTAGGAAACGATCCCGTGCCTTATCGTCCCTAGTTTTATACGTTCAACAAACGTCATACCTCGATGACATTTAGTCCATAAAAAAAGGGTTGCGTTGTTCTCCCTCCATTCGGAAACTCCGTCCGTTTATTGACGACCATGGACTTATCAGAGTGGACGGACGTCTCACTGACGCTGATCTGCCATACGTTCACAAACATCCGCTGCTGTTACCGTGTCATCATCGCTTAACAGTATTACTCATTGACCATCATCACCATAGGCTATAACATCCACGATCTATAGCCCTTCAAGCTCATTTGCAGCGTGAATTCTGTATACCATCGGCACGAAAACTTATTCAATCTCGTATACGACTTTGCGTCGCATGTTTCAGTACCCAGTACCCGGCCACGGTCAGTTCAGCCCAAAATGGCCAGTCTGCCAAGTTATCGAGTTCCACAAGTTAAACCATTTGTTGTGGACTACGCTGGTCCTATCACAGTGAAGGAACCTCGTGGTCGTAAATCAGTACCTAAACTAGCGTATTTTTGTTTGTTCATATGCGATACTACAAAAGCAATTCACTTAGAACTGAGTTCTGACTTGTCCACCGAATGTTTTTTGATGGCGTTTACTCAGTTTTCAGCCAGACGTGGACCCATTAAGGAAATGCACAGTGACTGCAGGACCAACATTATTGGAGCGTCACGGTTGATGGACCCCCTTCATACACTTAAGCATTCCCAAATATTTCAAGACAGTGTTCATCGCCACCTTGCTAATCATCATATAATTTTTCACTTCAATCCTCCAGCATCCCCACATTTTTGTGGCTTATGGGAAGCAGGAGTCAAGTCCACTAAATCATTAATCCTTCGATCAATTGGCATCCACAAATTGAAAAGTGAAGAATTCGTAACACTTCTCACCCAGGTTGAAGCGACCTTAAACTCACGCCCATTATGTGCACTAAGCAACGACCCAGATGATTTCGAAGCGTTGACAAATAGTCACTTTTTGACTCTAGAGCCTTCGACGTCACTTCTTGACTCAAATCTAGTCAATGTTCCGGTGTTGAAATAAAAACGATGGCGATTAATCACAGATCTACACCGAATTTTTGGACACGATGGAAGAACGAGTACCATTGTAGCCTTCAAATTAGGAAAAAATGGTCTGCACCCGGTCAGGAACTCCGTATTGGTGACCTTATCCTCGTCAAGGAGGCGACACATCCTCTTCGTTGGCGAACTGGAAGAATCCGTGAACTCCATCCTGGCTCAGACGGAATCTCCAGAGTGGCCACCCTCGACACTTCATCTGGACCATTGAAACGCAAAGCGTTCAAGCTCTGTCCACTCCCAATCTCTTGAAGGGAATCCTTCAAAGTGGGTAGTGATGTTCGCGCCAAGTAATTAGCGATAAGATATCGTTACCGTTGTGCCGTCCTTTTCTTATCATCTCTCGTCTCCACCGACACCTCTCATTAATTAAATATGTAGTATTATTATTTTCGTATTTATTATATACATCAATGTTCTTCGTCGGTTATTATTGTATATCCTCTGTCTTTGGACATGGTTATAATTTTGTGTAATCAAATATATTTTTTGCCAGCTTCTACTAAAAGTTGTCTCGCTCTTGTTTTTTGATCCGCTATTAAAGCGATCTATATATTATTATTTGTTAATCACTACAACATTGAGCCCCAAATCTATATTATACTTAATTATTTACTATTGAAATGTGCACCTGGTTGCTCACTGTTATTATTATTATACTTTGTGTTGCTGTTATGCAACAATCCATTCAATAAAACACGATCCCTTACACAAACTGAACGCGTAAGTCATTTTTTATTATTATTCTCATCATCGTACTGAGCGAGTCGTCCGCGTAAGTCCGCCAGCAACGTACGTTGTTTGAGAGGCCGCCCAGGTCTTCGAGAGTTAGTTTTCCGAACTGCGTCGTCGGCAGCGTATCACCGTCTACGGACTTCCGTAATTTTTAATTGAGTTAGTTTGTAAGTAAGGGCCTTATATTGTGAGCTCCGTGATCATTGCACCCATACCAGCTCGACAACAGAGATAACTCCCTATAATTAAATTGCACCATCCTAAATCCAGAAATAGGTCTGTCCCATCCTTATCGTCGTCGTGCATCTATAATTGCCTATCTGCAAATAATTAGGCGTAGGCATATGCAGTTGCTTATTTCATATTAGTAGGTACCATTGCAAAAAGTACAAATAGTGATAATCTCGTCATTGAGTGGTCTTTCGGGTGGCCTCTATTGTTGGGCGCGAACAATAACAATAAATTATGTATCCGATAATATGCAGACTATGAACAAATATATTTTTAAATGTAAATAACAATTTTCGTTTTAATTAGTCCGTATGTTGGCCTTCTCAATTAACCTTTCATTTTTTTATTCAACATTCTGATATACCCACTGCCTTGTAGAATACGTGAGCTGCATAGACACAATAATGCATAATATGTAATAGTCAGGGCTATTAAGTTTGCACCTCGAGACATATAACATTGTCTTAAATATTTACTTAATGTTAAGAGCATTCTTATTCAAACAAAAGACAAAATGTAAAATACACAATCATGTTACATTTATCATTAATATATTTTCATTTAGTTAGGACATTATTGAACAGTAAAGTTATAAAATAGTATTATTATTTTATTTATGGATCCCGACAATATAATCGAATTAGTATTGAGATGGAGTTTTAAATACAAATAAAATGAATTTTGATTTAATACAATTGTATATTAATTAATTAGATATATGATATTATAATAAAAATTAAAAGTGTAATTATATATATCTACTTACCACTTAATATTAGTTGCTTGCATAACTGGTATATATTGTTAATTGAAAATTTTAACAATATGGAACATCTTGTACAAATATAAACAATTAATTACTGTGATTTGTGAATTTGTGATACCAATAAAATTAATTCTTACTTGTTTCCAATGGTAGACCTTCGCTATATCGATCACAGAATTTTGATACTGATTTATAATATTCTATAAAAAAGTACATAAATAATAGTAGGTTATTTTAGTAGATAATGTGTTTTAGTTGAATACCTTCATTAAGTGTTATAACTGATTCTTTGACTGTATTTTTAGAGCATATGTTTATAATACTAAAATCAATTCTACAAAATAAATTAAATTTATGTTTAGAAATTAGTTTTTGTATTCCTTACGTAGTACACCACGGCGCATATAATTGTTAATGAACTTAGCTTATGGATCTGCAATTATTTGAATTAATTGTTCAAATATGTGTTTAACATTACATTACAATTGTAACATTTTATTTTTTCTACATGCATTATACAAAAATAAGCTTGGACTATTAAGGCTTTACGATTTTGAATATGTAATTGACATACAAATGAATAATAATATTATGAATAATTGTAAATTATAATTATAGATCACTGACAATAACTTACGTGGAAAATGTGTTTCACCAGTTCCAATATGTGTCTCTAATGTGAAGATATATAATATAACATTTTAAATACTGTAACATAGACTTATAAAAGCGCAAATTGTAAAATAGCAGATAGGGATAAAATACAATCACAGAATGGAGTGGGAAAGTACTTTGATGGTTGTAATATTATTATAACGGTGTATCTATATTAATGAATTATATCATCTAGATTCTAGAAGCACAGTTTATTATTATAGATATTATAATAATATTACAACATTGAAAATAAAGCAGATTATTGAAACATCATATCGGTTATTTGAAGCAATTTGGAGGGCTGTTAACATATTCACCATTTATCCGTGCGATAACCAATGTAATTTAATCTTAACTTTGCCGTCGTTAAGTTCATATTTGGACTATACTAACTTAAGTGCAGTACGTTCTATACAATGTTTAAGAATGATCTTTCCTTTACGTATCATTAGCTCAATTCGGCGTGCGTACGTAAAAGTAATTTAAAAGTATTTTGTTATTCTAAAAATCTAAATCTAAAAATGTCTAAATTCCAAGGATTAAGTTCTAAACAGAAATAAGAGTTATTAAAATCATACGACGAGCTTAAAAAATATATACATTTGTACATCCGTACTTTTTTAAAATTATTGATACATTTTTGGCATATTTTTCGTTTTTTTTTTTTTCATAGTACAAATCAAACCAATCGCTTATAAGAAACAACCGATTTGGACACAAATTCACTTTGGTCCCAAAGGTTTTCTCATAAGCGACTACTGCTATGTATAATAATATTTAGTGTGTTAATTTGGTTTGATGCAATGAAGTATGAATCTCAATTTTGAATAAGGGTTTGATATTCTAACCAAACTCAATGTATATTTGTCAAAATAACAATAGCCACCAAATGTCTCAAAAATCTGTTGATATTATTCAGGCCTGATGTAAACATGTGAACAAGATTTACGAAATTTGACGCAAGCCACCAATGTAACTTGTTCACAGCTACACATAATTTCGGTAAACAATTATTTCTATAAAGATCTAATGGCTCTTACCTACATTATTTTTCCTTCTATTACTATTAGTACTTATGATTGTTATTTTACTAAGAAATACAATAATTAATTCAATTGATTTTATATTTTTTCATGGTGAGTTAGTCCTCTTCTCCCAGAAGCTGAGTTATAATTATACACATTATACTAGGTATCGAATAAAATAATAAAATATTTTTATTTTGCGTTTACTAAGTGTTAGCAGATTATCATCTATACAAATTCGACTAAATAATTAATGCATATCTATATTTGTATTATTTATTGTTATAACATTAAAAAGCAATGTATGCATTAAACTATTTTTAATTAAAAACCTATGAACCATTAGAAGAATAAACTTACAATATTTTTGAATAAATACTTGGAACTCCTTTTCATCCCTAAAAGCGTAATCTATAAAAAGATAAATTATTTTATACCTTAATCGCAGTTTGTTACTGTTTTCATGCATTAATCTAATTATACAAATTACTACACATACTTTGGTCCATCATTACAATACACAAATATATAATTGAATATAAATTACATTTGAGAATATGAACCAAGGCCCCAGCTATAAATAATAAGTATTATAAAAAAATAGGTATGTAGCAGAAGAACAGAAAGGAATGTGAAAGGCTTAAGGAGCATATAATATTGTTGTGATTGTGTATAATACTTTATTAATATTAATCATAATTGAGAGTGATTCACTGAATGTCTGTGATGTATAAATCATACAACGTAGGAATGACACAACTCTCCAACATTAAATTTGGTAGGGCATTAAAGTTTTTGAATTTTGTCAACGTACCATGTACTTTTTGGCGATTCATTTTCAACCAATCAAAAAGTTTAATAGTAAATAATATTTTACACTTTCAATATTTATGTTACATTTATAGTATAGGTACGTCTTGTTAACCAATCATGCTCCTCTCAATTTTTTTTTCTTTAATATTATAGTAATACGAAATCTGATTTTTAATTTTTTAAACATACTTACTTTGAGACCCTTATATTTTTAAAGGTAACCGGCCAATTCGGCGAAATCCTTTTCGGCGAAAGACATTTCGGCGAAAGACATTTCGGCGAAAGACATTTCGGCGAATCTTTTTCGGCGAATGGATATACCTGCGAACGGTTATATCGGCGAATGGACGTATTGGCGAACGAATATATCGACGAATAGATAAATTGGCGAAACCACAAAACCAAAAAAACAAAAATAAAAATTTAAATTGCATATTATATAATTCAATAATTTAGTCAATAATAATTTAAATAAAATTGATGTCCTAGGACCATATGTAAGTATATAATAATAATTAATTAATAATAAAAATAATTCTTAAATAAATATAATATAATATAAATATAAATAATATTGTAATAAAAATAATATTAAAAATTTAAAAGTCAATATTGTATGCCAAACTTTTTAAATATGGAATTATGTCTTGGTTTGAATAATTTTCCACCTTCGTTTTTATATTTTCTGTGGTTCTTTTCCATTTTAATTTCTGTTTTTCTTCTTTGCCAGCCTCAATGTGTACCACTTTTAATTTAGCTAGCCCGACCTCCCTTTGTAGACCTTCAAACATCTTCCAAATTGATACATGATGACCACCAACTTGCTTTTGAAAGCCATTATGCCATCCTTCCAAACTATTATTGGTACGAGCTAGTCCATGAATGGCAGCTTCGTAGAGATTCCACAATTTTGGTTGGAATTTTGGCGTTCGTCTTGTCCGTCTCATAGGCCTCCCTTTAAAATTAAAATTTTCAAAAATTAGTAAAATATTATACATTATGTGTATGTATTTATAATATACCGATAAAATTATCTTCAAAATAATCTACTACTGGCAAAATAGATTCAGGTAAATAGTCAACAAGTTCTTCAAATGCTTTTACTACATCGTGTGGTGGTACAAAAGCCAATGCTGCCAACATTTTTGCATTAACTGCAAAGTCAACATCTTTTGAATATATTGTCTGTAAACCTTCTTGTTGAATTTTACGCCACAGGCATTGGGAGACGTGGAAAAAACAGGCAGTTATTTTACATGAAGGATATACAGATGTAAATGCATTAATAGCAGCTAATTCTAAATCTAACACTATATTTAAATTTGTCGAATTGCGTGTTAACAGTGTATTTAAACAGGAAAAAGATCTAAAAAATAAAATATAAATATATCAATTTTTTTAAAATTTAATTTGTATTAATTAATTACGAAATATTACTTAGTATATGCTTCTTCGGTCATACGTGTAATTAATATAAACGCACCCGCCACTAGAGAATTGTTTCCTATTTCTGCATGTATGCTGTACAATTGCTTAAAAATAAGTGGTGTAGTTTTAAAAGTACCATCTGCATGCCATCGCGTTGATATAGATAGTGCACGAAGTCCAGTCGTCGATCCTACAATTATAAATCGTTCGTCATCATGTACACCAGAATCATGAAGTAGAAATTGTGATCCATCAGATAGACATTTGTACTGGTCCGGTATTATTAAATCTCTTATACTGGTTGGACAAGGTGGATGCCATGTAGCACGTTCTTTTACTCGCCTAATAACATTATAAATATTATGTAAATTGTGGTCAATGGAAATTAAAAAAAAAAAATGCTTAGCGTAGATCCACAAAAATAATGCTCAAACTAATTTTTTATGAGCTTTTGATTTTAAATTTTGATTTAAATTTCAATGACTCGCCTTAACTTTCGTTTTAATGTGTTTAATTTCGGTAGTTGAGCTAATACAGCATCATTTAAATTTTGTGTAGCTTCACCAACAATTTGTTGAGCGGAATTTACTCCGAGAGTGGCATTTTTGACCATTTCCGTTGTAGCCTCCAGTGCAATAACTTTTGCTACATTTGGAGCATGGATGTGGGTTTTTTTTTAACGAAAAATTATCTCGCGAGAACCTATGTTTGTGTGAACCCGTGCAGGACACTCATCTTTTCGTTCGCATCTCCAGTATGTCTATATTTAATTTATATAAAAAAAAAAGTAGTATTTTAAACGACTATTCAATATTCATATTATACATATTGTATTCTTTATATTTATCAATAATAATATATTTTTAACTTACTTTTCCATTATGTGACTTATCTATAATGTAGCAAAAATTACTTTCGTCCACCAATTTTGGTTTCGACCTAATCGTTAATGTACTCATATTTAATAAAAAATAATACAGTAACAAAATAACAAAGTAACACAGTATTAAAATATGGAACGTTGACCGTTTGATTTAAACTTGATCACCAACACATTGTAAAACACATTCCAATCGGTTATTACAGTTTAACTGATAGACGATAGTTATCGTTATGACATCATCGGACAAATAACAACATTATAATCGAAAATACAATTAAAGATTAAACCCGTGACCACGAAATCCCGATAACTTATTTTTTTTTTTTTTAAATAGAATATGTACAAAATTGTGTTGCAAAATATGTACAATAAGCAAATAGGAAAAGTGATAGAGAATAGTTGTTGGTTAAGAATTTATTGACGTATTAAATATTTGTGTTTAATGTAATTTCGCCGATATATTCGTTCGCCGATACATCCATTCGCCGATATACCCGTTCGCCGATGCATCCATTCGCCAATATACCCATTCGCCGAAAAAGTTTCGCCGTAATCTCTTTCGCCGAAATCACTTTCGCCGAGATATCCTATAACCCTGTAATTTCAACGAAAAATGTTTAAAATTACTGTTGTAACTTTTAACTTTCTAACCAAAATTAGTATATTACACTTCTCCATATTATGTCCGTGATAACACATAACATATTTCAAAAAGTAGATATTTAACATTATCGGTCAAGTGTTATTGTTAATTTGGTGAATATGAACTTACACTTAGTGTCGACTAATATGTAGATGAAAATTACTCATCTAATATGTTATTTTATTGTGAATTAGTTGAATCTCTTCTTATCATTATTAAAATATAAATAACACAATATTTATTTATTATAAATAACTAAGTAATGTATATTTACAGAATCTCTGCAATAAATCATCAAAGGTTTCCACTGCGTTATCTGGTAAAGGTCCGAACACTATGAAATATAAAAAAATCATGCATAAATAAATTTCAGTTTGTTACTGTCTTTTTTATTTCAATCAAATCAAGTAGACAAACAATATGTGTACTTAATAACAACATACAATTTGTATGATACAAGTTCATTATAAAATTATTCATTCAATCGGGTGCAATAAAACATAACACTAAATTTTCTATAATGTTTTCATTATCTAACCAAAATATTCAAATCGAATAATGTAGTGTAAAATCACATTTTGTGCCGGATATATCAATAAGTTAAAGAAATTCAATTAGAATTCCAAAGTAATTAATAATCATTGTAAAAAAAAATGTAGTTATGGATCATAAATCAATAGCCTCTATGCGTGATATAAACATAAGTCAGAGGCAACAACAAATTGATAAAAATTATTTTATTTTGGTCCTTTCTTTGTCTGGCTTTCAATCAAGTTAGCTACTTGTCTGAATGATGGCTATACTATTTCGTCACTGTGGACAGTCGCATGACACATCTAACAGTGAGCGACTAGACTGTTCTTAATTTTTTTTTCCGTGACATATGATAAACAAAAATTAGCTGCGGTGTTTCATAAGGAGATACAAGCTGCTTATAATAAGTTAAATATTTAATTATGTAACAATAAAGTTAGTCATAAACAATTATTATTTTTTAATAAGCCAATAAAATTAAAATTAATATACCTCTTGGATTTCTTGTCAGAAGTCCAAACTCATAAAATTGTCCTATAAAAGTTTAAATAAATAGTAAAAGTGTAAATATACAACATAATTTGTAATTTAAATGGTAGCAATTTTTCCAGCGAATCGATTATAATAGTCATAGGATACATACGTAGTAGAAGTTTTGTATGTGTCATGTATAAGTATTGTATTCGTATATAAACGGTGGTAATTAGTTAATTGGACGATGACTTACAAGCAGACATCAAATCGTCAAGTTTATGGATTGAAATAAAGAAATTATTTCTTAAAACAAATATAGGACAGGAATACGTTAATAATTTATATAAATTTTGGAGAAATATGGAGTATAATAAAAATGTTTACAAACATAATTAATAAAAATACAAATCTTTGACTCGCACAGCGTCGTTCGGTGCAGATAGTATTGCAGATAGTAATATGTATAAACGTTTATTAGTATATCTTCTTGACAGGGAGTGACGTAATGGTGTTCGAAGCTCGGACAACGATTTCCAATGGAACACGTACTATTTGATGTTACACTTTTACTACCTACCCCTGAATAGGAATCTATCAGTAACTTGGAAATTCAAAATGGACTGTTATGGTTGTTCCTCTCTATGTAAATGTTTAAAACGTTTAAAGAACAGCACACACAAGAAAAAATTAAGCCATCCTATCAAACCAGCTATT
This sequence comes from Myzus persicae, assembly GCF_001856785.1. Classification (NCBI taxonomy): domain Eukaryota; kingdom Metazoa; phylum Arthropoda; class Insecta; order Hemiptera; family Aphididae; genus Myzus; species Myzus persicae. The sequence goes on along the minus strand of NW_019101557.1, from coordinate 73,824 downwards.
ACTACTTTCATGTTCACTAATGTGATTTGGACAGAAACTTTTCTGCACGCTACATACTAGTTATAACATTTACTCTCTACTAGACATAGAAATGCCATTTTCTAATGCAATTATTTGTGAAAAAATTTGAATGACAAAAACATGTATACCGATATTTAACTTTTATTTGGTATCAGAATAATTAACTACGTTATAGACTCAAGTCACTACATGCTGTAATAACACATACAGTTACAAACATTTATTATCATAAGTTGATTATGAATTCAAAATATATGCATGAAGAAAATGTGTCTTTATATATTATAGATACTAAAGACATACTTTAAAACGAAATTTACAAATGCCCGAAACGAAGCACTGTGTTAATCTCATTATAACTGTTATTTTATTAATTGTAATATTAGTTACTGCATCTAATTAGTCCTGACTATTTACTTAAGAAACATGAAAAACAATTTTAAATTAAATTGTATCTGTATAATTGTCTTATCGCCAACTCATGTTTATTTGATATTGTTGTGTATGTTATTACTTTGTATTTATACACAACACGAAGCAGTAATTTTTAAGATCTCAACAACCGGATAGAATAGATTTAATGAATTTAACCCTGCATCACCACGAGCTAAACTACTTGTTGGGATTATAAACCACCAGAACAACGATATGATAAATGATAATCAACCGGGGAACTCGCAAAGGTCAATGCAATTTTATGAATATGTGTGAATTGAGCACAGCGAGCTTCTTTCATATTTGTAATGACTTCTATGTTCTAAATGACAAACACAGTCGTCAGCCGCCAGTTTTCGTCTTCGACGGTCAGGCAACACCTGTTTGTCTCAATCACAAGTGACAAATCTGCAGTACACTTGCCGTGTAGTATTATATCATTATATCAGCACATATTATCGGGAGCAAACCGCGTTTAATATTTTGAACAGAATATAATATTATGTAATAGGCTCCCTACTCCGGCCAAAAGCTTTGACTATGGGGTGTAGGTATCAACGCGACTATGTATTATCTTGTAATATTATGTACTTACATTTTAAATTGACTTTTAATAAAAATAAAAATGTATAAATTATAATTGAGTTTATTTTTAACTCAATGCTTTATTTAAATCAATTAAAATGATCCAAGTATTGTTGATTCTCTGAGTAAAAATATGAAAATTGCAGGCTCACAAATAGGTTTTTGACCATTGCCTATTATATATTGTAATGAATAATGATTTGTTTTTATATTACTATAAAATTTAAATTACTGACTTTAGTGAAACTCACAATCATAGGTAAAAAAGTGATAACATTGAGTGAAGCTCGATGTATTTATATGAACAATGCGTTGTGATAGAGAAAGTAAACTTAAATTACTTACTAGCGCAGTTTATCACTTCTTCAAATTCTGAAAATGTTAGTTGGTAGTAAAAAATTTGTCAGATTTTTTACAATTAAGTTGAAGGAAGACAGTTGATATCTAAGAGAAATATCTGTGTTCAATTTGTTTTCAAATAAAGAATTAATTAAAAAATATATTTTTCAACTTGTTTACCAAAACAAAAAAAAAATTAAAAGATGAATTATTTTTAGTGCTTGTTCTTGTAAGTCGTAATAAATAACCAGAATTATGATATCTCTATTATTTCAGGAGATATCACAATGGGTAAATCCTCACTTGAAAAACTAAATAATATTATAATAAACCCCATTTCATTTAATGTAATATATTGATTACTATTTCATTAAAATAACACTAATTTTATGAATTTGAATTGTATTTATTTGGTTCGTAAATATGACTCATATTTAATTAACATTAAAATGTGATAATTATCAATAAAAATAAGCAATATATTCACTTGCTCTACGTTGTTGTCGCGTAGGTGGTGCAATTGTATTTCCAATAATATAAAACATAATAAATAAAGCTAGCATAACAGTATGTTTTACCATACTTGAAATTACCAACAAAAAAATAGAAATAATGACGACGTTGATTGAGATAAAGTTAAAGTAATATTAAAAGTAGTTCGACGATTTTCAGCTTTACACTGCAAAACGAAACAAAACAGGTGGATACTGAGCAACTGAGTAAACCATAAGGGTTTTAAATACAATTTTGTTTTTTTTTTTACTTATAATACATATATTTCTATACATCAATGTATATGTAGTGTATTAATATAAATGTTATAATATATATATATTATATTACATTATATTACTATAATAGTTAAGATTCTTGTGTATTAGTAACAATTTTCCCTGACAGTTAAATACACAAAAATAATGCAATCGCTTAGTCGTGTCTCTTAGGGGCCCCCATTTCCATATTATATCACGTAATATTACGTAACATCGTAACTTAGAAACTACTTCAATTGTTTGTATTCCTAAGATTTTAAATAAACATTAATACATTGTGATTTGACATAATATGAATAAAAATAAATAATTTATTCCCGTGTTTAACACTGTTGCCATGCAGCTGTATGTCCAATAATATAAAACATATAACAAATAGTTAACACAATAATATGTCGAAACATATTAGAAGGTACCAATACAAATTAATAATAATAATAGCGATGAATAATACAAAATAAAATTAATATTAAAAGTAGTTCAACGACGACGTTCAAAACGTTATTCGGCAAAAACGAATCAAAACAGGTGGATACCGTGCAACTGAGTACTATACCACACTGGGAAATAGGAGTACGAAAATAATTTTTTTTTTTCTTTAAAAATACATAAATAGTGTATTATAATAAATATGATTCTTGTATATTTGTAATCGTTGTCACTGACACCTAAATACACAAGAACAGTACACTGAGTTAGTCATGTCTCTTATAGGTGTGCCCATTTCAATATATAACGTAATTGCATATTATGCTTAAGTCATTGTAAAATGATAACAAAAATCATTAAATCCCAATGATTATTATTCTGTGAATAGATTAATAAATCTATGGTAATATAGACTTGGTTATAAGAAAATATAGAAAAACATAGGAAAACCTATCAAAAAATAATAGATAGTTCAAAAAAAGTTCAAAGGCAATATGCATATTTTAAACCAGGGCTTTGAACCTTTATGATTTTTTCGGTTTCGGTTCCAATTCGGTTCTTCAAAAAAATAAAAATTCGGTACCGGTTTCGGTTCCGGTTCTTAAAATTACAGAATTAAGGTTTCGGTTCTGGTACAGGTAAATACCGGTATTTAGAGGTATTTTTTTTTCAAAAAGCAAAAAAAAAACCAATTTTAAACTCATTCATATACCCATAGGCGTAAATCGGGGGGGATAAGGTCCCCAAACTTAGTCGCAGCCCCCCCCTAAAAAAAACGTATGATATACAATTTTAAAATTCTATATTGCAATAGTCTGCTTGCCTTTAATATATTCAGTCCCCTAAGTCAAAAGTTGAAATTGCGCCTATGCATATAACTATGTAATTATCGAGATTTCGAGATAGAAGCAGTATGTGCTCAACATTACACTATTACCACATTAATTGATTGGTTGTTACTTGTTTTTGTATGATAGGTATCATAGGTAGTAGGTACTATGATATGCTATTTTTAGTGGTGAACACTGCCAAATAACGACTATCGAATTTATTATTGTAAGAAACTATTCAGAAATTATATTTAATATGTATATGTATACCATTTTAATATTAATTATTAGTCCTTGTCACAATCTGATAACAATTTATACGGGTGTGTATTTTTATCGCGTTAATAATCATTTTATTAGACATCATTCATCAACTTACATTACAAGACATTGTATCCAAAACTATTTATAAATTATAAAATATAAGGAAATAATCATAACGACATGCTTTACAAACCAACAGGCAAATAACAATATTTATTATATTTATTTTGGCAAATGCTCATAGTTTATTGTTTCCTGGAACTGTTAGATTATAGAAATGTACAATTATAATTACCCGTATTCATTTACAACCAAATTTTAAGAATCAACTATTATTTAATAATATGTATTATCTGCCTAAATATATTAAATAATTAAATAAAACTAGAACCGAAAAAAACCGAAATTAACCAAAAAATTCTCTTCAGATAAATATCGGTTCCGGTTCCTGTTTAGGTTCCTAGGAAAATCAAAAAAGGGTTTTGGTAAGGTTCCGGTTCCAATATTTTCAATAGGTTCCGGTTAAAATACCGGTATTTTTAATTTCGGTTCCAAGCCCTGTTTTAAACTTTTCTTTTTTACAGTGTTTCATACTATTTCCAATACAAACACAATAACTCAAGACAACATAATATATAGTTGATGTTATTCATTATAATTATTATAAGAATATTAATTATCTTTATTTCGTGACACACTGAAACGGTGAGGTATGTTTGAGAAAACTCGGAAATCGGACAAAGTTTTTTTTTAAATCGTAGTTTTTTGAAAATATTGAATTACTCAATTCGAAATTCAAAGTAGTAGTTATTGAGTTATCTCAGAATATTAAATCTAGAATAAAGTTCTTAAAAATTGCTATACATACATATAAAACTATTAGTAGCATGAATTACACTTGGTCTGTTTTTAACAATTACGAATACTGCAATGATAATATTTATCAATAACATTATTTAAATTAAAAATAACCTCATGTCTTCCAATCCCTATATCGTGAATCTATAAAAGCCATAGCTAAAAAAACTTAAAAATTACCAACATTTTCAAAAAATGATGTGGTAAATTGCGTACCAAAAGGGGATTCTTATTTTTTAAGAAAACTTTCATGTTTGAGTCATCACACGAAAATTATTTAAGTACCACACAAGTATTTTTAATTTTAAACAAAATGTTAAAGGTTCAAAAAAGCAGTATTTGATAAATAATATTATTAAAGGGGAAAAAAATGTGGGTGAAATGCTGTTACTGTATGAATTACAAATAATTTTTACTATAACGATGACGACGTAGTCGGTATCACCATCACTAAACAACTTAAAACGGTTTGTCGGGGAAGGAGCTTAACTACTGGAGGCAAATCAGACAATTTGAAAGATTTTCAATTGCATGAGCTGTAATAGAACTCTATATAATTTATAGTACTTCCAAAATTCACAATTGGAATACATTCTCTTTCAGCAATTTGTTAGGTTATAGGTTACAGGCACTTGTTTTCCCGATTTTTTTTGATTATCGACCTACACATTACGGTTATAGTTTTCACTTTTTTAACAGTGTTTCGTAACAGTTACAATCGTATAATATGAAAATTTGAATATCATTATCGATTTTAAGTTTTTCCATCAATCACCTGTTGAATAAAATAGGATTGCCACGAGTTTTGAATTTTTGTATCTATTCTGCTTGGTTATTTCATATTTGTATACCTCTCTCTGTCTTTCTCCCTCCTTGTGTCTCTGCCTCACATTTTTACTATCCATGAACAAAAAATCTTGGTTTTCGCCGTCAACCTTCGGCCGCTTATTATTGCTTGCGCACTGTAACCATATTCAATTTTTAGATTTTTTTCTGCATATTATAAAATAATATTAGGAACAACTAGGCCGAAAAATTAAATAATATTGAAATCGCAATATATAGGTACGTATACAACATATTTTTTAACACACATTTCTGTTCGACCACTTTACCAGACAATCAACTCACGGTGTGTGTGTTTGGAAGTCGTAAAAGGACCTTATTGGCTGTCGATGATACGATTACTCGTAAATCGTCCAATAACGTGTAACTATACATATAATCATAAAGTACGAGTACAACCTCTATGCATTATAAATTATAATATACATCACTCATCCTATCCAAACTAGAATATGGTTCCTTCCTTTTTTTCAAATCCAAACCTTCCAGCCTAAATATGATTGACACAGTACACAACCTTGGATTGAGATTAGCCTCAGGTGCATTCCGATCAAGCCCTATCCCCAGCCTGCTCAACATCTCTTACACCCCACCCTTAAATCTCATAAGAAAAAAAAACATCATGCTTCTATCTGCAAGACGAGCTCAGAACAACCTCGACATTCATCATGGCATCACAACTGAACTCCAAGACTCCAACTTTAAATACTCTGACATAATCAACCATGAATGTCCGATCACTCCCCCCTGGACTATGGACATCGACATTAATCTCAAATTATCTTCCCTACCTAAAAGCGAAACTACGCCAATCATATACAAAAATGAACTACAATCAATCCTTGAAGGATATCAAGACCATATTTGTTTTTTCACGGACGGATCCAAAACGGAAACTGGTGTAGGCGCTGCAGTTACATTCAACGAAACCATACGAATGCTCAAACTCATTGACTATTGTTCAATATACACGGCTGAAGCATTGGCTATTTCACATGCTCTAGATATTATAAAACAAGACACAATAAACAAATCTATCATACTCAGCGATTCACTTAGCACACTCACAAGCATCCAAAATTTCTTCCAACCTAATAGCATTTCACAAAAAATACAGAACCAGATATCATATCTCCAAACCAATTCACAGACTATCACCTTTATATGGATACCAAGTCATATCGGTATTCCCGGAAACGAATTAGCAGATATATGTGCCAAACAGTCCATCTCATCCCCACACTCTCTAGTCCTCTGCTCATATACATTACAAGATTCTAAATATTTCATCTCTGAGTATATCCTTAAAAATTGGCAACACACCTGGTCAACCCTTCGAACCAAACTAAACGAAATCAAACCAAGCATTCTCCCATGGCCAACCATCCATCTTCCCAGACGCCAAGAAGTAATTCTTAATAGAATCAGAATTGGACACACATGGTTAATTCACAAACACCTAATGACCAAAACGGACCCCGAACCTTGTCTCACTTGTGGTGAAATTCCTTCAGTCAAACATATCATATGTTTCTGTCGAGAATTCAATGATACTAGAACCAAACTCAAGCTAGCTGACAACCTTCAAGAAGCACTAGGACCCGATCCAGACAACACCCAAAAAATATTCATTTTCTTAAAACTTACTAAATTATACAACCTAATCTAAATATGATCCTATATGATCCAAACTTGAATTGTATAACTCACTCTCCGCTTCCTCTTTATATGTATAAAAAGTAATATTCTTTAAAACACATACTTACATTATTCTATTTTGTATAACAAAAGCCAATAACCAAAGTTGTTGCGGCTTATTATTATTAAATAAAAAAAAAAAAAATATTATATTATATGCGTGTGCATTCCCGAGAAACAATAATTATTTTAAGTTATGTCGAAAGGTAATGGTGTTAGAGGTATATTATATTATTTTGCAGACGTCCCTCGTAGTATGTAATACGATGTAATAATAGTATACCACTAGCTGGCAGTGACTCGTTATACTACATACAACTTAATATTATAATGATAATAATATTCTTAAATGAACACAAAATACATGTTATATTATGTGATGGAGAGACTTTAATTTATTATCATGTTTAATGAAATTGTAATTTCAAATGAAAGCTATGAGCAATTATAGAAATCAATAACAGTGTCATTCACATTATTACTTTGTTTATTAATATTACAATTAATACAAGTTACTACAGCTTAGAAGTCCCGACTACTTACTCAAGAAAAGACAATAAATATAATCTAACTACCCGTATTTTGATATTATATGGAAGTTCATATTGTTTCGTAGATCTACAGAACAAATTAAATACGTTTGCTCGGTGAAATAAATCACAATATCTCTTATTTCAAACAATGTAAAACAATATAAGGTAACATGAAATCGTGAGGTTTGGACAGATTATCTGATCTTAAACGACCGTTTTTCTCTGCGCTGCGCACGGTCGGATTTAGCCCGGTTAAGATGTTTCGGTGGTGATGAAATTACAGTGGTGTTTTCTGTCCAGCAAATAAATAAGTTCAAAAATAATATATTTTTGTTTATGTTAATATCGGCATTGGTAACAGATTAAAATATGTAGTTACATAGGAGAAAATATTATATATGTATATATATTTTTTAAATATTACTAGCTGTCCCGTAACGTCGTTGTCCAAGTATTATAAAGCTACATATAAAACTCTTTTTACCATATTTGAGATCTAATTTTGAAAAAGCATATCAAAAAAAAAAAATATTTAATGATCTTAATGATTCTATATACATATTGTCATTTCAAAATGATTCTATAGTTATAATTAGAATTTGTATTGTTAAACACGTTTAAAGCGTATCGATGAGAAATGTATTATTATTTTTCAATAACGAAATAATTTATATAATTTCTCATACAACTCCGAAATACTCATAAATACTCATAAATATATGGCGGTTGCAGCTACGTGTGATCGTCATTAGACAAATTAACTGTCTTTAAAAATGCCAACTCTATATGAGAATTGCCTGTGATAAAGTGAGCAGTATAATGTTATCAGGTAAGCTATCTACTTTACTTGTGGTGGATTGTGGACCCCATTAGGTGCACACTCTATACTATTTTTAATTTTAACTTTTTTAATTATTTTTTTTTGTCTTTATGCCGATGACTCATCGGCGATGAGTGACTATAAGTGTAACTTAGCCAACATATACCTTGGTAGGCATTGTACTAAAATTCGATTTGATGCATTTTCTAACCTGATCTGCCCGATTAACCAGTGGCAAACAGAAAATTTAAAAAAAACACCAAGTTCGATTAAAAAATGAAGAAAGTGGTGCGGAAAATTAGTTAGGTTCCTACCTACCTGCAACCTGACACTTTGGGTCTGCCAAATAATGAGTTTGATAATTTAACAGTTAAAATTCAGAACATAAAATGTAGAACTTACATTTGCCGTTACAGGTATATTTACTTTTGTGAGACAATGACACCACAATATGTAACTAGTTAAGGTATACCTACTTATACCTACTCAGTTTTTCAAAGAATATTTGTATTTTGTATTCAGAATATATATTCAAATAAATGAGAATTAATGTATTTAGAATACGTATTCGAAAAAAACAGACGCACTACTTGGAAGGGGAGTGTTATATTTTATGAATACCATTTTTTATTGAAAGTGTTTCACTTAATGATAAAAGTAATTTATTAGGAATTTTTGATAAGTATATGGATAAGCATATCCGATAGTATGGATACGAAAACTATAATGTTCATGATTTATTATAATATGTCTTGTCACAACTTTAAAACTATTTTTCTGGATAGGAAAAAAATTATTTTTTAATGAATAAAAAAATACAAATAAAAGTATTTAAAATAGTATTTGAATACAAAAAAGTATTCAAATATTTTTATTCGAATACTTTACAATACTGTATCTACTAATAACTATTAATATGACATTGATATAAGTGGGAAATTTTACAATACCATGTAAGTAGTTTTATTATAATACATTACTTATGTAAACAAATTGTAAAAAAACTATTTATCTACAAATGAATAACGTAATAGGTGGTCATGAGTCATAATTCATAACTCATTATTTATAAATGCCAATGTAAATCTTAAGATGCGTAAAGGAAAAATAAGCATAATATTGGGCATGCTTATACATTTTGAACTTTTCTTCTGTTATAAATATAACTTTAAAATAAACCTCATTATATTTAATAATATTTATTATTTATTGATAATTATTTCGTTAAAATAAAACTAATTTTGTGATCTTAAATTATAAAATGTTTTTTATACCTAAGATTTTCCTTAAACATTAATATATTATGATTTATCATAATATAAATAAAAATAAATAATCCATCCCTGTGTTTAACACTGTTTCCATAGACCTGCAGCTATTTTCCTAATAATATAAAACATAATATAAGAACCATATTAGAATTTACCAATACAAATTAATAATAACGACGGAGTTGAATAATACAAAATAAAATTAATATTAAAAGCAGTTCAATGATGATGTTCAATACGTTATTTGGCAAAAACGAAACAAAACGGTTTGATTCAGTGCAACTGAGTAAAGCTCATGGGGAAATAAAAGTAGGTAAATAATGTTTAAAACACATGTATTACAATATATCAGGGACGGAAACCGGTTTTAGGAAAACCGATTAATAATAATAATAATCGGTTTTGATGATTTATTTTAACCGTAACCAGAGCGAGAGCAATAAAACAAGAGAGCGGTTTTTAAACCCGAGATTGAAACCCATGATTATTTGAACGGAACCTAGACCGAAATCATTTTTTTGCTTAGGGGTTAACCAGTTTTTTAAATTCAATAATAACTGGTTAATATTTATCACCAACATTTTTAAAATTACCAGAAACCTCATATCGTCCAAACCCTTTATCTTGAATCTATAAAACCCATAGTACACAAGTTTAATAATTCAGAAACTACTTGTTTGGATTTTGATTCAAATACATCAACATTTTCGAAAAATGATCTGGTAAATGAATTACATTCGAAAAGAGGGGTTTTTATTTTTTAAAAAAACGGGCAGTTTTGAGTCATCACAGGAAACTTAATTAAGTACTACATAAGTATTCTTAATGTTTTAAATTTTCAAAAAGCAGTATTTGAATAATTCCTATACAATATATAAACACATTTTTATTTTTTTTTCGATAATGAAGAAAGCGTCGATTACTTGATCATGATTAATTCTTACATAATATGGTATTCAAATAATTTAAATTACATTGTATAGTTCAATATCTTTCATAGATAAAAATATATTTTTTTGGGATTCTTCATCGGGACACAGAAACTGCTTGTTTGTCTATACATGCGGTAATGATGTAATTGTTTACGTTGTACATCCCCATGTAAGACATTTTGTTTTGGATCTTTTTTTCATCTGATGGTCACATGTTTATGGTGTATAATCTATTCTGAGTCGATTCAATACTCTTTCGTCTTTTCATTTGTGAAACAACATAATTACTTATAATAATAGTTGTTCATAATTAAAGTATTGAATAATCATTTATCACAGAATATAATATTATAAAACTATATTATAGACAGAAATATTTTATTGGTAACTCCGTCATTAATAAAAGAAAAATATAAATTTCTACATTTAGTCTTTCATACATACTTTTATACACGCATTAGTCATTACCAGATCATCATTAAACATCCGTAATACACTATGGGAATAAAATACACTTTTAAAAATCCATGTTTTTGCTAGTTTTCCCGATTTTTTCGATTTTCATTTTAATAACTTTTGTTTTTTTTTGTTTCATTTGTATATTTGCGAAAGTAGTTAGTATGATAAGAGGTTGTGATACCCATTTAGCTCATGAAATATAAATGTCATTTTCAAATCCTAGATCCAGAGTCGCAACATTTTTCTGACACTGTAATGAAGGATTTCACAATAGATTTTTTAAACATGTAACTATATGGTAATTAAGATTCTTGCATAATTTTAACCCTTATCTCTACAATCTACATACACGAGAATTGTCAAGTAATTTAGTTATGTATCTTAGGCACCCTCCTTCAATTTATATAATTATTGCGTTTGCTTATGTCATGGTAAATTTAAATCAACAATCATGAAATCCCAATGTCTTTTGCGTGCTGTCGGAAGACCAAAAGTATCACCTTTAAACAATTTATTAAATGTATGATGGTTTTTAAAAATATTAACAATAAATATTGTATCTAATAATGTGTACACTACGACCAAATATATTTTTAAATGTAAATAACAATTCTCGTTTTAATTTGTCCGTATGTTGGCCTCCTCCCATAACCTCTCCGATTTCTCATTCAACATTCTGATCTACCCTGCTCACTTGTAGAATACGTGAACTGCATGGACACAATAATGCATAGTATGTATAAGTCAGGGCTATTATGTTTGTACCTCGAGACATATAACATTGTCTTAAATATTTACTTAAGAGCATTCTTATTCAAAAAAAAAAAATGCAAAATACACAATAATGTTACCATTAATATAATTTCATTTTAATAGGTAATTCTTGAACAGTTAAGTTATATATTAGTATTGTTTTTTATTTATGTGTCCCGACAATATAATCGAATAGTATTGAGATGGAGTTTTAAATACAAATAAAATGAATATTGATTTAATACAATTTTTTATTAATTAATTAGATATATGATATTATAGCAAAAATTAATAGTTTAATTATATGTATCAACTTACCACTTAATATTAGTTGCTTGCATAACTGGTATATATTGTTAATTGAACATTTTAACTATATGGAACATCTTGTACAAATATAAACAATTAATTACTGTGATCTGTGAATGTGTGATATCAATAAAATTAATTCTTACTTGTTTCCAATGGTAGACCATTGCTATATCGATCACAGAATTTTGATACTGTTTTATAATACTCTATAAAAAAGTACATCAATAATAGTAGGTTATTTTAGTATATAATGTGTTTTAGTAGAATACCTTCAATAAGTGATATAACTGATTCATTGACTGTATTTTTAGAGCAAATGTTTATAATACTAAAATCAATTCTACAAAATAAATTAAATTTATGTTTAGAAATTAGTTTTAGTATTCCTTACGTAGTACACCACGGCGCATATAATTGTTAATGAACTTAGCTTATGGATCTGCAATTATTTGAATTAATTGTTCAAATATGTGTTTAACATTACATTACAATTGTAACATTTTATTTTTTCTACATGCATTATACAAAAATAAGCTTGGACTATTAAGGCTTTACGATTTTGAATATGTAATTGACATACAAATAAATAATAATGTTGTAAATAATTATAAATTTTAATTATAGATCACTGACAACAACTTACGTGGAAATTCTATTTCTTGTCCGATATCCATCTCTAATGTAAAGATATATAATATAACATTTTAAATACTGTGACATGGACTTATGAAATCGCAAATTATAAAATAGCAGATAGGGATACAATACAATCACAGAATGGAGAGGGAAAGTACTGTGGTGGTTGTAATATTATTATAACGGTGTATCTATATTAATGAATTATATCATCTAGATTCTAGAAGCACAGTTTATTATTATAGATATACATTATGAAATATGACGTAAAAATAAAACTACAGGTAACTCTAAATGTATACTTACTATATTGAACCACTTTATCGTGAAAGTCAGACACTTGCCTCAAATCATTATCTACAAACATTTTTCATAAAACTCAGTTAGTTACCGTTTTTCTATTTCAATGTAATCACTTGTGTAGGACCACAATTCCAACATACAAATATATAAGAATATTTAAAGTGTTTTTTTAGTTTGATCGATGAAGTATGCATCTCAATTTTAAATAACGGATCAATATTTTGATCAAACTCTGTGTATAATGATGTGTTAAAATAACAATAGCCACCAAATGTCTCAAAAATCTGATAATGTTATTCAGGCCTGATGGCTGATATAATATGAACAGGAAATAAGGCGTAATATACAAGCAACCTACATACATTTTTTGCAACCACACATAATTTCAGTAAACAAGTATTTTCACAAAGATCTATTGGCTTCTACCTACATTATTTTTCCTTCTACAATTATTAGTACATTTCATTGTTGTTTTACTAAGAAATACAACAATAATTCAATTGATTTTATATTATTTCGCGGAGAGTTAGCTCTCTTCTCCCAGAATCTGAGTTATAAATATATACATTATATAAGGTTATCTTAAACATCGAACAAAATAATATAATATTTCTATTATAAGTTTACAATGAAGAGCCCCGACCAAACAACCAACCAATCCAAGGTCTCGTTGCCAAGGCTTCGGCCATACAAAACCATACTGCAACCACCCTCCAAAGTGTGTTCGCTGTCTAGACTCTCACGCGTCAGAAAGCTGTGTAAAACCTGCTGACCAACCAGCAACATGCGCACTATGTAGTTGTGACCTCCCAGCCAATTACAGAGGATGCCCTGTGTTAAAAAAAAATCAAGCTGTCCACCATCTCAAGAGGTCAAACCCAACTCATACTAACCTGAAAGAAGTATCCTCTAATGTAAAATTAACTAATGTAGACATTACTTCCAATATGAACACGCAACCCAAAAAATCTTATGCGCAAGCTACAACAACCGATTTACCGAGCCAAGACATCCCCACCAACGCATCTCAAAATTCCGACCACCTAGCCCACCAAATGGCGCACTTTCTCAAAAACTTCCTATCCACCATTAATCCACTGATCTCTCTACTTACTACTCTCATTGAAAAACTAATTTTATCTAATGCTAAATAGACAAAATAATATTCCTCACTCTATCTCAATCCTTCAATGGAATACTAATGGACTAGTGCGTCGAAAAAACGAACTTCATGCCTTTCTCTCGATAAACTCCATTGATATTTTACTCATCTGTGAAGCACACCTGACACCAAACTCTTAATTCAACATTAATGGCTATATTACATATCAATGTAACCATTCCGATGGTTCTTCCCACGCGGGTTCTGCAATTTCATTTAAGTCAAATATTAAACATACCATACTTCCCCCATATCAAAATAACGTTATACAGTCCACTAACATCTCCCTAACACTAAATCATAGTCCTACCTAAATCTCATCGACCTACATCCGTCCAGGCACTAAATTAAATCTCAATGATTTCGAGCGCTTTTTTAACTCCCTCGGTAATCACTTCCTGGTAGGTTGGGGCTTCAACGCCAAACATCCCCTGTGGGGTTTTAGCCAACCTAATACTAGAGGCCGAACTCTCAACAAATATATCCTCGATCACAATCTTAAAATAATATCTCCTCCTTACCCCATATTGGCCCTCACATGCTAATAGAAGTCCTGACGTCCTAGACTTTTTTACCACTACGCTCCCACATAAAGTTTACTATTACCAATTCCTCAGACCTCTTCTGACCTCACACCAATATTACTCACTCTAAACGATACTTCAACTGCTTCAAAAAATTACCCAACTATCACTCCGGACAAAACAAACTGGAAAAAATTTAGTCAATCCATAGAAAATGCCATCACTCTCAACATCTCCTTAAAGAACCCATCTGACTTAGATACTGCAGTACACTCTTTCACAAATATCATTCAAGATACTGCACTCGACGCTTCTAAAAACAACTCTTCCACCACTCACACAACCAATGTCTTACCCTCACACATAACACAACTCATTACAGAAAAGCGTCGAGCCCACCGTATATGGCAAAGAACCCACTTGCCGAGTGATAAAAGGCATTTCAACACTCTCAATAACTCCTTAAAAAATATTCTTCGAAAATACAATTCTGATAAATTTCACAACTAAATGGAATCTCTCTTTGGAAAACCACTAAAAATATCCTAAAGGAAAACACTAAAATACCTCCCCTACGGTGCCCAGACAACTCCATAAGTTAGGTTCAAATCTTGACAAAGCAAACTTATTCGTATCAGATCTTGAAAGCAGATTCTCACCACATCCAAACTTACTCACTAGAAGCCACACTCTAATATTGAAACCTCACTTCTAAAAACTCCCTCAATGTGCCTCCCTACAAAATATACCTCCCATTCTGAAGTCCTAAATATCATCAAAAACTTAAAAAATAATAAATCCCCGGGTCACAACTAACCAATACTATTGCTGAATACCTGCCTAAGAAAGCAATGTTATTTCTCACTTATATTTACTATAGCATTCTTCGTCTATCCTATATCCTTCCCACCTAGAAACACTCAGTTACCATCCTAATCTACAAGCCAGGAAAACCTCCTGATCAACCCTCCTCATATAGGAGTATTAGCTTCCTTCCTACTTTCTCAAAAATTTTAGAAAAAATCATACTAAAAAGTATTTGTCCGATTCTTAACGAGAAACAAATTATTCCAAACGCTCAATTCGGCTTTAGGAGTGAGCACTCCTCCTTCCACCAACTACACAGACTAGTCGATACTATTTCCTCATCTCTTTTCGGGTCTGGTATGAAGGGCTGCTGTTCAAATTATTATTTTTACCCACTCTGTTATTCCTCTTACTCAAATCTTTCCTATCAAACCGTACTTTTTCATTAAGATGTGAAGATGAAACTTCTGACTCACATCCTATTAAAGCAGGCGTCCCTCAAGGCAGTTTTCTTTCCCCAACTCTCTATAATATATATAGGTACAGCAGATCCAAAATCTACCAAAATCTATCAACACTACTCTAGCTACCTTCGCCGATGACACAGCCATAATATCACCACTACAAACAACCTCCAAGACCACCTAACACAACTACAATATTGGTTCAGCTTATGGAAAATTAAAATTAATGAAAATAAATCCACTCTCATCACTTTTACCCTCAGGCCTACAACAATTCCTCCAGTTTACATTAATAACCAAACAATTCCCATTTTCGATTCCGTTAAATACCTGGAACTCCTTCTTGACAAAAAACTAACTTGGGCTAATCACATCAAAGCTAAAAGAACTTCCCTTAATCTCATTCTTCACAAATTAAGACCTTTTCTACGATCCAAAATCTCTTTAAATAATAAAACACTAATATATAAACAAACATTACGTCCAGCTATGACTTACGGAATTCAACTGTGGGGTACCACTAAAAACTCAAACCTAATCAAATTCCAAGCGTTCCAATCAATATCCCTGCGTGTAATCTCTAATGCTCCCTGGTACGTCAGCAACCACACCCCACATCATGATCTCAACATACCATCAATATCCACACTAACCATCCAAATCCACTCATATCTAAACTTTCTTCTTGTACAATTCCTGATAACCCCCCTCGTCGACTCAAACGCAAATTGCAGCGTGATTTATTAAAAAATGCCTAGTGCTACTTATTGTAAAGTTACCTCCCCCCTAAGTTTAAATTGGAAGTAGTGTCACTGGACACTCCTTCCCTCAAGATTTTCATGTCCTGTAATATTCTTCATCATATTTACTTATTATATAAATTGTATATAGATTGTAAATTTTCTTAAATAAATAAAAAAAAAAAAGTTTACTATGTCATAGCCTATTATTATCAAAAGATATTCGACTATATAATTAATGCATATCTATATTTGCATTATCTATTGTAATATAGTTTATCACCAAAAAGCAAAGTATGCTTTATACAATTTTTAAATAAGAACATAATATGAATCATTAGAAGTTTATACTTACAAAATAGTTTTTTAAAACGTACATAATCATCATCAGTTTCAAAAAGGATATCTATAAAAAGATAAATTATATTGTACCTTAATCTCAGTTTGTCACTGTTTTTATATAAAATCTAAATATAAAATTTACTGCGCATACTTCCGTCCTTAATTACAATATACAAATATATAGTAATAAATATTACCTATTGAACACTGTTAAAATTGCCCTTGAGATTGAGAATATAAACTGAGGCCCGAGCTCCCAACAATAAGTATTATAAAAATATAGGTATGTAACAGAACTACAGATATAAATGTTAAAGGCTTGTGGAGCATATAATATTGTTCTGATTATGTATAATATTTTATTAAGGCTGCATACGAACTAAGTCCCAGTATAACCTTTTATGACGAATTGAGTCCCGGGTTGTTTTAGGGTATAAACCAATTGAGTCCAGTGAAATTGTAGGTATAATACTAATTGAGTCCCGTTAAAATATTATAATATAAAATAATTATTATATTAATATTTTAATTAATATATAACAAATATATATTTTTTCGTTTGATACAATATATATTGATGGGACTTTTAAAAGCTGCCCAATACAGTTTACTCAACTGTTTACTATCCACGGAATGAAAATAATAACTACATACTATTGGTATTTTGTTTACTTTTGGACAAAGTTTCAATAATATAATATGTATAATGTATACATAGGTATATCCGAGTGGAGCGGCTTTTGACGCGCGGCATAATTTTCGCTGTGTCTGGATGTTCATTTTATATTTTACTCAAAATAATCCTTGGACTATTAAGTAAACTTAATTAGTTTCCTAACCTCGGACTCAATTAGTATATGTCTCGTTTGTACCCGGGACTCAATTAGTATATTAATTTTTTCCCGTTCAGGTACAGGGACTCAATTAGTACACAGCGTTCATTAATAATAATAATAATAATAATAATTGGGATTGATGCACTTAATATCTGTGTTGTATAATGTTTAAATCATAGTGTGTAGGAATTGGCACGACGCTCCAACATTAAATTTGGTAATGCATGGCTGTTTTGACAAAAACGTATACTTTACTTTTTGTTTGATTCATTTTCAACCAAGTAAAAAGTTGAATAATAATTAATATTTTACACTTTCAGTATTAATGTTAGATTTATAATATACCTATTCAAAAATCATTCTCACTTTAATTTTAGATTCTGAGCGGAGCGGTGAATGTATTTATTTTACTATGATGTGTGTTATTTATTTTTATTTTTTTGTTTCTGTCATCACAATTTCTTGCAGTAAAAGTAAGTTTTCTTAAATTGCACCGTTTTTGGCAGAAAAGTGAATTTTGTTGGTGCCTCTGGGAGGTCAAAATTTAAAATTTCCAATAGTTTTCAAAAGCAACAGGAAAAACAAACAAAACATTAAGGTAAAACGGGAATTCTTACGTAAAAACTATTTTTCGAAAAACCCGATTTTGGTTTTAAGTGTACCTAACTCCATCAAAAATTACCGTAGATACATGCATTTTTTACTAAATATTTGTGTGATAAATTTAAATTCACCATACAATTTTTGATTTGTGTTGAACTATTTATAGGAATATTAAATTTTCGTTTATGATTTGTTTTTTGTAAAGTCAAGTCAATAAAAAAATTTTCGTAGGGTCAAAAACTTTAAAATGTAACGGAAGGTTCCTTAAAAGTTGTTGTTAATGGAAATTAAAAAAAAAAAAGCTGAGTATAATACCTATTTTTTATGAGCGTTTAAACATAATTTTGACGAAATTCGTAATAATAATGAAAATTAGCAAATTATATTTAGTTAGAAATTATTGAGAATATTTCTATTTATATCTAAGATCTAAAAATGTATTACTAGATTCCTTAAAAGTTTGCCTAAATTTATAAAAAAAAAATTCTACCAGAAATTCAAATAAAATTTTTATGAGGGTTTGTAGTTGAAATTTTTACAACATTTTATTTTCACTCAATTTCTCTTGTAGTGATTTTCTTTTTTTGTTGTAATTCCAAAACGAATTACTGTAGCCTTGAAATTTTTTTTATTTTAAAAGCATTGAGAGTTCAACTTTCGACAATATTTATCAAGTTGAAAATTTAAAATTATTTTGTAGTTAAAAATGTATAAAATGATCAATTTTTATAGTT
Source organism: Myzus persicae (assembly GCF_001856785.1). NCBI lineage: Eukaryota > Metazoa > Arthropoda > Insecta > Hemiptera > Aphididae > Myzus > Myzus persicae. The sequence goes on along the minus strand of NW_019101557.1, from coordinate 54,515 downwards.
AAGGGTTGAAAGTTTAAAACAAGGTTCCACATAAGCATTTTTTTCCATAACTAATAAATCTAAAAAATATATGAATACAGTTATTTTTTGCAGACATCTTGAGTTCAAATTTGGACGAAATTGCATATCAACAAAAAGAATAATGGTTATCATTTTGTGGTGATTCGGTTCCAAAATCCGCGATTAAGGTCGAAAAGTGAATCGGCTGAATAGTGTAGAATACGTAAACGGTTGAGAACCGTCTAAGAAATACAACAAGGTCACAAGGATACATCTGATTTTATATTATTTAATTTTGAATTAAGTCCATCTTAAATGATGCAGGATTATAATAGTACTAGCTGAATTACCCGGCGTTGCCCGGAAAAAACTCCTTTTAGGTGTAAAACGCTGTGAAAGCAATGTCTTTTTAAGTGTAAATTATATAATATTTTTAAGTGTAGACACATCAGTCTAGAATTGAAGTAGTGTTGTTTGGACACCCTCTTCCTTGAAGCCGTCCAATTTTCGTAAATTAATAACCATATTAATTATTGTATAGTTTAATAGCTGGTTTACCGTCTCAGCCCGGGAGGTATTCAACTATTTTATATAAAAAAAAAATGAGGATGAAAAAACTACTATTTTCTTATATTGTACCTTTTTTATTTATTAATTTATATATTATCTCTGTACATATTTCTATTAAGGTTATAATACTTCTTTGTAAACAATATTTTTTGTCCTTTGGTGATTCGCATACACATATAAAAGTTTTGCCGAACTGACACGGGAGCAAGCAACATAAAATTGTCCGCGGGTAAAACAGGGATTCGTAATGTCAAGGCCTGCAACGTTCAGTGTCTGTCTCTGTGCCTTATTGACAGACATAGCAAAACAAAGCTTTATAGGAAATTGTACTCGTTTAAATTCGAACGGGTATTCATTAGTAATCATCGGTATCCTGGGAATGAAAACAACTTGACCTTGGGCTGAGCCAGAAAGAACTTTAGCTTCAATCACGTTCCTCTGCATAGTTACTATCCGTAATCTAGTACCATTGCATAATTTTGGTGCGTTTAAATTCCTCATATGTATTATTGGAGCTCCAATTTTCAAGTCCAGTTTATGCGGAGGAAGTCCTGATGGATTCAAAAAATTCGAAAATTCAATTGGAATATCAATAGCATTATCTTGATCAGTCAGATTATCAATAGAAAGATAAGTTTGTTGATGGGCCTTAAAAATTGATAGAATTTTATTATTTATACTTGTAACAGAATCGTTTTCAGGTGCTAAAATCGCTCGTTCGCGTAACCAATCATCCGTTTTTTCTAAAATTTGGGTGACTTGCAGATAAACATTAGGTATACATTGGCATTATGGTTGTTGTCGTTATTGTCAACCATATTTTGATCGTGCATTTGCGAATGATTGTTTCTAGATAAGCGCATCCTTTTGGCACTATTTGTGAAGTGGCCAAGGTTTGATTTCCTTTTCTTGGGCATAATGTGACCAATAAAAAAAAATCCTTCAAAATTAACAACTTATCCAAATCCTAATTGATTAATAACGAACTTAATTAAAACTGCATGACAATTGGATAAGAATATTCGAAGCCAAACCGTAACAAATATTTCCTCTTTTGCTTGATTTCAGTTTTATATATATAGATAATCATAATATGTACATGAGGTTAATATCAAATGTATACTTATAATTTTATTAGAAGCATTCATTAATCGAAAAATGCAGACAAAATATCACAGCTTATATCTAAGATGTTTTGTTTCAGGCAGTGATGAGTCATGAGTGGGATGAGTTAAATTGGCGGAGTACTAAAAGGCCAGGGGCACGGGCCCCAAAGAGATTCGGTAGTCGAGCTAAGTTGATCAAGTAGGTTAGTGACAAGTGCGTAACTGGTCAGAACTTCCATACTAAATTTGTATTATTTTATTGAGACTCTCAAACACTTTGGTACTTCTAATTCATAAGTGTTTATAATATTATATTAAATAAATACTCATTCATACGATTAACCAAAATTGTGTTCCTATGTCTAACGTAACATGAACAGTTTACTTACTCGAAAAATAATCATATGTTATAATATTTCCTATATTGTGATAGCCGATGTCTATGAACTGACATTAGTACATTAATATCATTAATACATATTTGATTATATGACTAATGCGTATTTAAATAACTGATTATATTATCTATACATAAGAACAGGTCGCATTACATAATGTTAAAATATAACACTGTAAGTAATTCGTAATGTTCGCTTATTCTTACTGAACGAGTTTCTTACAGTTGTCATATCCACATCTTCATCTTCGTAAAGATTTCGATCTATAAAAATAAACATTTTTTTACACATAAATCTCAGGTTATTATTGTTTTTATATTTCAATCTAATACATTACACATACTTGTGTGGTATAATTACATCATACAAACGCACACTTATACACACATTTTTGATTTTCGACTGATGAAATTAAGTTTAATACTTGTAGATATGGCGCATACAGATGCAAAATGTACAAGAGTGTTGGCCTAAAATGCATAACGATGCAAGTCAATTCGATACTTGAGAACATGAACTTTGTTTTGAAAGTAATATTTTTTAATATTTTTTAGTGTAGTTGAATGACTTCAGAGTGATTACTGGCGGGGAGGTGCTTGTAATCACTCTAACCAATCACGTCTGGATATTAGGTGTTCGGGTCTCTACTCTATAAGCCTAATCTTCAATCCTCTTCTTCTATCGACAAGATAGCTTTGACCCCGTTTACCATCGCTTGCGTGCGCAAAACGTCCAGGAAAGGAAATGGGCACACGCTCTTAAGGTCGAATTGATGTAACTCTTGAGGTTTCGTTATCGGCATGAAAGTTCGCAGTTTCTACTTCGTCAGGTACCGCTACCTCATAACTCAATAAGTCAATGATATTCAACAAGGATTCAAAATTAATAAATCGTCGAACTCTAAGAGAAAGAATTGTTATAGATCGCAACTCAATAGAACACATGTTAAAGATATACATAGTAAGTCTGCAATTTCAACAGAAATTGGTTAAAACTATTGTTGTAACTTTTGAACAGTCGACTCAAATCGGAAATACAAAGTAATATACTCAACAGCATATCAAAAATCAATGAACAATTAACTTGAAAAAGTAACTAAAAATATTATCACACATATCAGGAACATGAAACTCAAACATAGGTATTGAAGATTCAAAAATGATTTTCAAAATCGAGACTATTAGTCAATTCTTTACAAGTCAGTTTCGTTTTCTAAACTAAAACTAATAAAAAGTATTATCAACATTGGCTTAATAACAGCTTTTGGGCCATAAATATAGAAATTCCTGAGAAACCAACAGTAATATAGTATACTTCTCCATATTATGTTCATAATAACACATAACCATAATTAACGAGTAGACATTAAACGTAACAACAAGCAGTAATGTAAAATTATCTGAATGTTAGTAATATAATTACAATTTTTTAAGTTATCGGTCAAGTGTTAAAGTCGATTTGGCGAATCTGAACTTACAGTTAGTGTTGAGAATTATGTAGTTAAAAAATTACTTATATCAATGTTAATTTATTGTGAATTAGTTGAATCTCTTCTAATCATTATAACATATAAATAGCACTATATTAATTAACTATAAATAAGTAGTAGGTAATGTATATTTACAGAATCTCTCCAATAAAATGTCAAAGGTTTCTACTTCACCATCTGGTAAAGGTCCTAGAACTATGAAAGATAAAAAAAATCATGGATAAATAAATTTCAGTTTGTTACTGTCTTTATTATTTCAATCAAATCAAATAGACATACAATATGTGTACTTAATAACAACATACAATTTGTATACTAAAAGTTCATCATAAGATTATTCATTTAGTCGAAGGCAATAAAACATATCACTACATTTTCTAAAATGTTTTCATTATCCAACCAAAATATTTAACTCGAATAATGTAGTGTAGAATCACAATGGCTGCCAGATATATCAATAAGTTAAAGAAATTCAATTAGAATTCCAAATTAATTAATAGTCAATATAAAAAAAAATGTAGTTATAGATCATAAATCAATAGCCTCTATGAGTGATATAAACATAAATCAGTGGCAACAACAAATTGATAAAAAATATTGCATTTTGGTCCTTTATTTGTCTGGCTTTCAATCAAGTTAGCTACTTGTCTGACTGATGGCTATACTATTTCGTCACTGTGGACTGTCGCATGACCCATCTGTCAGTGAGCGGCTAGACTGTTCTTAATTTTTTTTTTGCGTGACATATGATAAACAAAAATTAGCAGCTGTGTTCCATACGTAGATACAAACTGCTTATAATAAGTTAAATATCTGATTATGTAATAAAGTTAATCATAAACAATTATTGGTTTTTTATAAGTTAATAAAATTAATATACCTGTTTTATTTCTTCTCAAAAGTCCATGGTCAAAAAATTGCCCTATAAAAGTTTAGATCATAAACAACATCGACTATTAATGTATGTAAATATAATTTTTTGTACATATTATTAGTGTGTTTTTGTAGATCCTTGAATAGTTTAGATTCACAATTATTGGACCCAGTTTGTTCAACCCAACGAATAACGAAAACAGGGATTTGAGTATTTACGATAGATATTTGTAATTGAAGCGGTTGCTATTTTTTCCAGCTTACCGATTAAAACAGTTATATAATACAGAAGTTGTAGAATTTATGTATGTGTCATGTATAAGTATTTTTTTGGTATAGTTTACAGTTGCCATTGCCATTAGATCCTCGGACAATGAAGACTAAAATATATAAAATATATATTTATATATATATTTATATATATTTATATACTACATTCATGTTCAATAATATGATTTGGACAGAAACTTTTCAGAACGCTACATACTAGTTTTAACATTTAATGTCTACTAGACATAGAAATTCCATTTTCTAATGCATCTAATTGTATAAAAAATGTAAATTTTAGCACATACATGACAAAAAAATTATACCGAAATTTAATATTAATTGGGGTATCAGAATAGTTAGCTACGTTATAGACTCTAACTCACTAAATACTGTAATAACATATTTAAGTACAAATATTTGTTATCATAAATTACTAAATAATAAGTTTTCTCAAATATATGTACGAAGAAAATGTATCTTTATATATCATAGTTACTCTACACATTCTTTAAAAGGAATGTTACAATAAGTGCCAGAAACCAAGCACTGTGTTTATTTGATATTGTTATGTACGTTATTACAGTGTATCTAAATACAACATAAAACAGTTATTTTTAAGATCACAACAACATATTTAATAATATTTTAATTCACTCTTATAATTTAAGTTTAAAACATAAATTGGGGATTTCTTGAAGTAAATGAAAACATGTGTTGTACAATAGACACTTGGGTACGACATACTCTAAGTAACATCTTACAATTTGTCATACTGAACAAGTACTTGAACATTATGTAATGAATTATTTTTAATACAACTCTAAAACCAAAATCACAACTTTATAAAATTCCCAATCATACGGTAGAAGAGTGATCACATGAGTGAAGCTCAATATATTGATATGAACAATGCGTTGTGATAGGGGAAGTAAATCATATTACTTACTGTAGCAGTCAATCACTTTTTGAAATTCTAAAAAAGGTATTTGGTAGTACAAGAATGATAGGAATAGATAGAAAAAATAATCATAATATTGATTAGAAATATACAGGGTGTCCCGTGAGGATTTAGCCATTGAGATATCTCCTGAAATAATGGATACATCATTAATCTGGCATTTTTATTACTCTAACGATTTTTAATAATTTTTCTAGTTTTGAGAAAAACTAAATTAATTGGGATGTCCGTTTTACCAAAGTCGTATCTTTGATTATGGTAATAGTAAATAACCCTATCTTAGAATATATGCATATAGACCTTAATCCATAATATTTTAAAGTTTTGATACAATCTTGTATTGTTTTCTGAAAAGGTATGATGAACTTAATGATCTTATTAATCAACAAATTATTGGCTTCTAAAAATTATTCTATTAATAAATTGATTTAAACTTACAATAATATTATAAACACCCTGATGGTGGGACCTTGTCAACAATTCACAGTTTTTCTCAAAACTATAGACAAATTATTAAAGATCATGAAATTAATGAAATTAGAATCTTAAAACGTCAACATTTTCAAAAAAATTTAATTAAATCTACAAAATGACTATCTTTAACTTTTTTTAAAATAATTAATTTAAAAAATGTATTTTTAACTTTTTTACCAAAACATTAAACACAATTAAAACATGAATAATTTGTTATGCTCTTAAGTCTTTTACTCTTAATAAAAACAGAGAATAAAACTCGATTAAAACGGTGGCCACAGAAGTCCTAGGATTTGAAGAAAGAAAAAGGAGGAAAAAATGGTTTGATGAACAATGTAAAAAAGACCCAAGTGAGGAAAATAAGAGAGTACTATCGACTAGACAAAGGGAAACTAAACAATTGTTTAGAAAAAAGAAAAGAGCATGGGAAAATTCTAGACTTGAAATAATAGAAAACAGCTATAAAAACAATGTAAGACTTTTTTTTGAATAGGCGAATGAAATTAAGAATGGATTTAAGACAAAAGCAACAATTATAAAGGATGAAGAAGGATTACTAATAACGGATAAAAAAAAGGCTGCAAACGAGTTCAGGAACATGTTCGAAACAATGCTGAACCAACCTACTCAAGTAGAAGTGGAAGAAAACCTCAACACGGTTGAACAGAGATTAGACGAACCCACGTTAGAAGAAGTAGAAAGGGCAGTAAATATGTTGAAAAATAGGAAAGCACCAGGGGAAGACGCAATTGTTGCAGAACTACCGAAAGAAGGAGGAAAAGAACCAATGACACGACTGAAACGACTAGTAGATAATATATGGAAACAAGAAGAAATACCAGTAACATGGCATATGTCAGTCCTATGCCCGGTTCACAAGAAAACAGACGCTATGGTTTGCCAGAATTACAGAGGAATATCCTTACTAAATACCTGTTACAATGTAGTTTCGAACATCATACTAAACCGTATCAAGCCATACACAAGGGAAATAATAGGGGAATATCAGGCAGGTTTTATGTCAAGGAAATCTACAGTGGATCAAATTCATACAATAAAACAAATAGTAGAGAAAAGTCACGAGTTCGACATAGATGTTCACCTACTATTTGTGGATTTCAAACAGGCATATGACTCCGTAAATCGAGGTAGATTATGGAAAGCAATGACCGAACTCGCAATCCCTACAAAATTAGTGAGATTGATAAAGACATGTGTGCAAAAGTCCAAGTGTATAGTTAAGTTCAACGGAGAAATATCTGAAGATTTCTCAGTTGAAACAGATCTTAGACAAGGAGATGCATTATCCCCCACATTATTTAACATAGCCTTAGAATCGGTAGTGAGAGAAGTACTTGATGATGTCACGGGCCTAAGAATTGGAGGAGGACACCAAATCACACTAGCTGCGTATGCTGATGACATAATAATTATTGGAGAAACCGCAGAGGACCTAAAACGGTCGGCATAAAAACTAATAAGTAAGGGAAAAGAGATTGGACTACAAGTTAATGAAGGAAAAACGAAATACTTAATAGTATCACGTAGAGAACAAGTACAAAATTCGTTAGTAGTCGGTGGATGTACCTTCGAAAGGGTAACAAACTTTAAATACCTGGGAGTAGATGTTAACCAACAAGCAAACAGCCATGATGAGATTAAAAGGAGAATAACTGCAGGAAATAAGAGCTATTTTGCGCTAGTACCTATATTTAAATCAAGATTAATCTCCAAAAATACAAAAATAAGACTATATAAAGTACTCATTAGACCTATAGTATTGTATGCTTGTGGAGCATGGGCAACAACAAAGTCGGACGAGAAAAGATTACTACTATTTGAAAGGAAAATACTACGGAGAATTTATGGACCCAAAAGAAACGAGGAAAATTTATATGAACGAAGAACTAATGCAGAACTAAGGGCAATGTTCAACGAGCCAAACATAGTGGGAATACTTACATGATGTCACAATGTGGAAATCAAATAAGAAAGGGAGGCCAAGACAGCGATGGACAGATCGAGTTAAAGAAGACGTCAAGCTCCTGGGGATTAGAGAGGGAGAACAACTGGTGAAGAACAGAGAATTATAAAATCACCTTTATTTCATTAGATATCGCAATGGGTAAATCCTCAAGCTAAAACCTGAATAATATTATAATAAACCCCATTATATTGAATGGAATATAATGATCACTATTTCATTAAAATAACACTAATTCTCTGAATTTGAATTGTAATTATTTTGTTCATATATAGGATTCTTCATTAATATTAAAATGTGATTTCTGATAATATTTAATAAGAATGAGCAATATACTCACCTGCTTTACGTTCTTCAGCCGTAAGTGCAATTGTATTCCCAATAATATAAAATATAATACATATAGTTAACATTATAATATGTTTAAGCATTCTTGAAATTACGAACAAAAAATTGGAAATAATGACGACGTTGAATGATGTAAAGTTAAAGTAATATTAAACGTAGTTCAACGACGATATTCATCGTATTCTGCAAAAAAGAAACGAAACAGGTGGGTTCAGTGCAACTAAATAAACCTTATGAGATATTGGTAAAGTAGGTAAATAATTTTTTGTTCTTTAAAAATACATTTATTAATATATGTAATATATTATGACTATATGTTATGATACATATATTAATAAATGTACTATATTGCTGTACATTACAATTTACAATACATGCATTACATTAAAATACTATAATAGTTATGATTCTACTATTTTGGTAACCCTTGTCACTGACACCTAAATATACAACAAGATTCAAATCGCTTAGTTATGTCTCTTGGGTGCTGACAATTCAATTTATATCGTAATTTCGTGTACTTACGTCATGTTAGACATAAAACCAAAATCATCAAAAAGATTTTAAATTTATCTATCACCTGTTCAAGTAAAATAGAATTATCATTTTATTATCACGAAATTTGTATTTTTGTATTTATTCTGCTTGGTTATTTTATATTCATGTACCTCTCTCTATCTCTATCTCCCTGTGTCTCTGCCCCACTCATTTGTCATATCCACGAAGAAAAAAGCTATGTTTTTCGAAGTCACCCTTCGGCCACTTATTATTGCATACGCACTGTACCCATATACAACATATAGACTTTTTCTGCATATTATTAGACAATTTTGTGAACCACTAGGCAGACGAATTAATTAATATTGACATTGCAATATACTCGCTTTGAACATATTTTTTACCACACATTTCTTTCTGTCCGACCGCATTTCTCGCGGCTTGTGTTTTCGGCAGTCGTAATAGGACCGCATTGGCTTAGATCACTCCAATCACTTGTAGCTATATAATCATGAAACACGAGTACACACTGTATGCATTATAATATTATAATATGTGAGTGCACTACCGCGGAACAATAATAATTATAAGTTATGTCGAATGGGAATAATGTTAGGAGTGTATATTCTGCAGACGTCCTACGTAGTTTTCTAGACGAATTTTCTGCAAGCATTTAAAGTTCAAATTTAACAAATTATTATCAAACACTTATCAAAAACCCACGGTAAAATTTTTCATTAATCAACCAATTGATTCCACTGTGCAATGAACAATAAGAAATTATAAATTAACTGTTTTATATCATAGAAAGAAGATAGATGGATCAGTTTTAAATGAAAAGCTATGAGCGTGGTGCCTCGAATGAGGAAAAAAGGGATTTATTTATATATGCGTAGATAGATTGTATAATTTTACTTCTCGGAACAATTCATATCTACACGCCGTTCATACACATTGTTCGACGGACAAAAAATTATGGTGGCATGCGCTATGGAAACCTACAGGTCACAGTTCTGTAAAATATGTATTGTATATAGATACACAATTTGTACAAACAATTTTTTTTGACGATTTCAAGCCTTTAAAAATAAAATTTTGAAAAATCCTTTTTTGGTTTAATTAATTACCATTTTGTTGGTCCAGCAATTCCAATTTTGTGTTGTTAGCTAAATTAATATTATCAAATTGTAAATTATGAAACTTAAATGTAGAGCATTATAATAAGTATTGACTCGTTGACTTTTTATTATCTTTTAATTTTTAAGTGAGTTATGAAAACTTTAAACTATAATAATATTACATACTCATTACTCAAGTAAGATGTAAATATCGTAAAAACTCAACGAGTCAAAACGGTAAATGTACATACACTTAAGTTTGATAATAGCGTAGTTCACTTGCACACACGTATATTATCAAATGCTAAATGTTGATATATTAGGCATTTATATGAAATAGAAGACACATACGGGTACGACATCCTCTTATAAGTAGACGGTAATTAATTGACATGCTGCAAAATAGTACAAATTGCAAATGTACAGTAGAAAAGTGATTACATTAAGCGACAATCGAAGTAATTATATGAGCAATGTATTGTGTAGGTCAAAACAGGTGGATACCGTGCAACTGAGTATTCCACACGAGGAAATAGAAGTACGAAAATAATGTTTTTTTTTTCTTTAAAAATACATATATAGTATACTATAATAAATTTGATTCTTGTATATTTGTAATCGTTGTCACTGACACCTAAATACACAAGAACAGTACACTGAGTTAGTCATGACTCTAATAGGTGTGCCCATTTCAATATATAACGTAATTGCATATTATGCTTAAGTCATTGTAAAATTATAACAAAAATCATCAAATCTCAATGATTATTATTCTGTGAATAGATTAATAAGTCTATGGTAATATAGACTTGATTATAAGAAAATATAGGAAAACCTATCAAAAAATAATAAATAGTTCAAAAAAAGCCAAAGGCAATATGTATATTTTAAACTTTTCTTTTTTACAGTGTTTCATACTATTTCCAATACAAACACAATAACTTAAGACANTATACGCTGTGTTGCGATTAATATATTATGTCTGGCGCACGGCGTCTGTTTATTATATCATAATTTGTATTTTGTATTATTGATATTTTCACACCGTGAGGTACAGGGGCGTATTTATGGGGGGGCTGAGGGGGCTTCAGCCCCCCCGAAATCCAGGAATTGTTTATTAAGTCTACTTATTAATTATTATGTCCTATTAGATGTAAAATCGTAAAAGTTCAATATAATTTTATAAAGAATTATTATTAACAACGATGAACGAACAATTTATTCATATAATGTGTCAATGACTATTTTGATCGTAACGATTATACATTTGAGTTCGGTACATAATGCTTAATTTTGACATGCGGTACTGCTGCATTATCGTTATTTCGATTTCTTTTATCTAAAATTGATTTACTGATATACACGCGTTGTCACGTCTTGATCACCGCACAATAATCATACGAGCATTACGAGCCCGTATGAGCTAAAAATATTTCCGAGAAGTTGCGACGACGACGGCCGATAACGCTGTTATATAGTCGCTATTGTAGATAAATATTTTGTTGTCTGATATATACGACGTTTAGGCGTTTAGTATCCGAGTATCGCACGTAGTACGTTTAGTACGTACCTACTAACTATTAATACAGTGGATTGTGACGAGTGTTTTTATTTGTTGGTTAAATAAAATAATAATACACCTAAGCATAATGAAAAGAACTCAAGCTCAACAATCATTATTGCATTTTTATAAAAAATCTAAACAGTCCACCGAATCCGTCGATGATACAGTTCTATCTACATCGAATGTTTTACAAGATGATGACATTATGGCAACACTTGAAACAGAAAAAACAGCTCCAAGTCCACCAGTTATTTCTCCGGTAATTGAATCTAGTTTAAAATGTTTAGATTCTAAGTTTGATATAGGAGGTTATGTTGAATGTAAGAATAATTTAAGTGACGAAGAGAAAGTTTCAATTTTGCAAAACGTATGGACACCCGATTTAAATTTTAATTTCCCATATGATAATAGTGGAAAATATAAACGTAAATTTCAAATTAAATGGCTTTAAACTTTCAAATGGTTAGCATATTCAAAATTAAGAGAGGGATTGTTTTGTAAATTCTGTGTATTGTTCTTAAATTTAAATCAGGCTGGTAAGGGATCTCATGAGAAGTTAGGTAAACTTGTTTTAAAACCCTTGACAAAGCTAAAAGACGCATTGGAAGACTTTAGAAATCACGAAAAAAATGATTACCATAAAAATTCGTTACTTACAGCTGACAACATAAAAGCAATTTTAGAAAAAAAACAAGATAATATATTAGTACAATTAAATAGTAAACGAAAAGATGAAGTTATAAAAAATCGCGCAAAACTTAAACCAATTATTCAAACAATTCGGTTATGTGGTAGACAGCAAATAGCATTACGGGGGCACGAGGATTCTGGTAGAATTTCTTTAGAAGAACCAAAAAATAACGATGGTAATTTCCGTTGTTTGCTTCGATATCGCTCGAAAAATGGTGACAACGTGTTAAAAGAACATTTGGAAACTAGTGGTTGTAAATCTATGTATACAAGTCCACTTATACAAAACGAAATAATACATTTGTTTGGTGATTTAATTCAGTCAAAAATTCTTGAAAGAGTTTCAAAAACTAATTTTTATACAATACTTGCAGACGAAACAACTGATATTTCACAAATTGAACAGTTCTCATTATGTATTCGTTATGTTGACGAGCAGGTTTTTTCAATTCGAGAAGATTTTCTTACATTCGTTCCGGTATATGATATATCTGGTGAAGGTTTGGCTAACACGATTAAAGAAACATTAAAAAAAATTGGTTTTGATTTGAATAAAATGCGAGGTCAGGGTTACGATGGGGCTGCAGCAATGCGTGGTCGTTTTAGAGGTGTTCAAGCAATTATTAAAGATATGTACCCAAAAGCATTATACACACATTGTGTATCACACTCACTAAATCTTTGTTTATCGGATGCTACAAAATCTCAAGATATTCGAAATGCTTTTGGTATAATAAGTGAATGCTGTTCTTTTTTTAACAGTTCGGCAAATCGAACTACCGTCCTCAAAAATAAAATAAAAGAAATTAAACCAAATTCACAATCTACAAAATTGAAATCTTTATGTGAAACTCGCTTGGTGTTACGCCATGAAGCAGTTATGCTTTTTAAAGAATTTGTAGAACCCGTTGTAGCTGCATTAGAAGAAGTGCAAAATTAATGTTCTGGGACCGATTCTTCAAAAAGAGCTAATAGCCTTTTACATTGTATTTGCAACTTTAATTTTTTAATATCTATTTGTGTGTCTAGTAAATTATTAAATTAAATTCTTTATATTCTTTACTAAATAATTAAACTTATAATTTATCGAAATATTTACAAAGTAAAAATATTGATTTATTTAATGCTCTTAATCAAGTTTCCGATGTAATTTCTGTGTTTCAATCCATAAGAGAAAACGTTGATTTAAAATTTAACAATATTTATAAAGAAGCCAAAGATATTGCTGAAAAGTTAAATATTGAACCAAAAATGCCTCGTATTTGTAGCAGTCAAAGAAATAGAAGCAATGTACCATCTAACAACATTGAAGAATATTACAAAAAATCTATTTTTATACCGTACTTGGACGATTTGATGATGGCATTAAATGAACGATTTATACCTCACAATGAAACTATAACTTCATTACAATATGTCTTACCAAGTATTGTAGTTGAAAAACCATTTTCTTATTTAAAAAAAGCTGTTGAATTTTATGAAAATGATTTACCGGGGCTAAATGACGTTATAGAAGCAGAGTACGAAATTTGGCAAGCTAAGTGGAAGAATATTGAAGACAACTTAAGGCCCACAACTGCTATAGAGGCTTTGAGTGTCTGTGATAATTTAATGTATCCAAACATGTATGAATTAATAAAAATACTAGCTATAATACCAGTATCAACCGCTACAGCTGAGCGCAGCTTTTCGACGTTGAGAAGACTCAAAACGTATTTAAGAAATACAACTTCAGAATCCAGACTAGTGGGACTTGCCCTTTTAGCTATTCATAGAGACATTGACATACCAGATGAAATTTTATTAGATAAATTTGCTAACAGTGGCAAAGAAAGAAATTTAAATTTGATTTGATTTGTTATATGAATATCGTATTATTATTATTATTATATATTATTTCATTATTAATTTTTTGAAAACATTAAAAATCATGACAAAAATTAAAATTGTGTACTAATTTTCTAACTCTTATTTTTAATAGGCTGAATTGGGGAATTTCAGTTGCAGAAAATACCACAGCCCCCCCCCCCCCAAAAAAAAATATATCTAAATACGCCCCTGATTTCGGGACACACTGAAACGATGAATCGTATGTTTCAACGTAAAACGGTTTGTCGGGGAAACAGTTTTATCTACTGAAGGAAAATCCGAAAACTCGAAGGATTTTTAGTCGCACGAGCTGCTATAGAATTCAGCATAATTCATAGTACGTAATAAGTACACAATTGGAATATATTCTATTTTTGCAGTTTGTATTTCACTTGCATTTGTTTTCCTTGCTATCGACCCAAAATTATTACAGTTATAGTTATTAATCAGTCAGCCAGAATTTACAATAAGGTTTTTTTACGTATTCCAATCGGTTTGGTTCTTTGAAGCATACATAACACTCGTTTAAAAATGTTTTCATTTTACTGTAAACAAAAATCGATTTCTACAGAATTTATATCTTTATCATTATAAAGTATATGTACCTATCAACTGTAAAAATAAAATAGAATTGTCATGTTTTGAAAACGGTGCAAAAATATTTTATATAAAATATGTGATTCGAGCAAAAGGAACAACACATTTCCTCATGCAAACAAATACTTAAAAAATGCATTTAAGTCGTCGGAAAAATTAGAGGTATGCTCAAAGCCACAAATATGATCATACGTCCATTATCATTTATATACATTATCATATGTTATTATAATTTTATGTATGGCTATTTCACATTTATTTCTCTATCTCTTACTGTGTCTCTACCTTTCTTTTTTTACTATTCACGAACAAAAAAGCTTTGTTTATATATAAATTTGAATCATCTATCCGGACCGGATGTACAAAATAATGTTTGTGTCATATGTTGCGAATAATTGTTCAGTTCCTGTCAGATATATACCATTAATGAAGTGCCCACTCGTCCTAAAATTGCCGGTGGTCTATAAGTCAAAAGTTAGAAGACAAGACGCCTTTTTAAAAATTTTTGTACACATTTTAATACTAAATCCAAAATAAACATAATTAATCAATTCAATTATGTTTACTTTTTATTTATTCTATTGATTATAGTTATCATTTCACAAGTTAAAAAGTAAAGTTACTCTGAACTTTCTAAACTTCTAAGTTAAAGAGTTAAATTGTATGCCCTTTTCAATTATTCAGTACCTTACAAATTAATTTATTTTATTATGACGTTAATTTATTTTTATTGCTAAACTATGGATTAAAAATTAAAATGAAAATAATAATAATCTGAAGTATACAATGTAATAATGAAAAAATAATAACAATTTTTTTTTTTGATAAAGAAAAAAAACACGGATGCGTGATCATAATTAGGTCTTACATAATATGATACTCAAATAGTTTAAATCAAATTGTACATTCAATATCTGTTATGAATAGAAATATATTTTTGATGGATTCTTCTTCAGGGGGGCTCAGTGACTCATGAAGGTGTTCAGGTACATTGTATTATTGCCTTGCCTCTTGTTTGTCTGTACAGGCGGTAATGATGTAATTGTTTAGGTTCGATATCACCATGTAAGACATTTTGTTTTGGATCTTTTTTCATCTGATGGTCACATGTTTATGGTGTATAATCTATTCTGAGGCGATTCAATACGTTTTCGTCTTTTCATTTGGGAAACAACATAATTACTTATAAGAATAGTTATTCATAATTGTATAATTGTAGTGTATTGGAAGCTCAATGATTTTTACGGTTCCGATTCCGGTTCGGTTCCTAGAAAATCTAAAATTTCGGTTCCGGTTCCTTTTCGGTTCCTAGAAAATCTAAAATTTCGGTTTCCGTTCCTTTTCGGTTTTTAAATTTAGATTTCGGTTCTTTTCGGTTCTTATAAAATTAAAATTCGTTTTCAGTTTAGGTTTTATAAAAAAAAATTTGATTCAATTTCGATTCTTTAAAAAATATTAGTATTTTCAAATTTTCAAGTAAATGCTCAACATTGTTGACGAAAGTATACGACCCATTATGATGTGGAATACAAAGTTTAAAATATCGAAGCTAGACCAAACGGCTATAGGCCCTAGAGTACTACTAGTACTAGACAGTAGACACTATAATGAGTATAAAGAACAGTAACAAATCACAATACTAGCAAAGAAAGACAGAAAGAAAAGCATTTAGGCATGCTGTAGGTAAGCGTTAGGATAACTATACTATAATAATACAATATAAGCGTTATAGACATCATAACATTCGTTGTTATTTATTAACATATTTTATGAATTTCTTATTATTTTGGTAACAGGGAGACCAATAAGTGTATATTGTGCAGTAAATAACGAATTTTATTTTTGCTGGAGATTCCTATTAATACATTATCAGTTATTACGTAGAATAATAATACTTTAGTCTTAGTGACACGTCTCAGACGATCGAACTCTGTACTCTGTAGGTAATTGAATGATTATTCTTGAATATTATAAATCCTCATAATAATGACTATAATGATGACAAATAAAAATAAATATAATATAATTATTACAAAACCCAAATTAATCGTAAGAAACCTTTACAAAAGAATATTTATTTCGGCAAAGTTACGGTTTTTAAATTAATTTAAATAAGGGTTCCGGTGGGGTTCCTGTTTTCATATTAATTTAAATTAGGGTTTCAGTGAGGTTCCGGTTCCCAAAATTCAAAGAGTTCCGGTTCCAAAACCGGTTCTTTTCGGTACGGTTCCAGTCCCTGAATTGTACATTCACAAAATATAGTATATAACTGTATTACATACAGAAATGTTATAGAGGCATCCTCTTAATTAATGAAAGAAAAATGTAACATTCACCTTTATTCTTTGATACACTTTTGTACACCATTAGCCGTTACTTGATCATTTTAATTATTATTTTTATTAGTTATTACTTACATAATTATTATATTTCTATTCCTTCATGGAATTACATTGATAACCTTTCCCATCGGTGCAAATAATGCAAACCAGTAGGAATATAGGCCTTCGATTTTACTATTTACGTAGGTAATTAAATAAATGAACAAATTATTCAACAAAACTGAGGGAAACGAGTTAATTTTTATGTTTATATATGAAAACCGATATGTTCCGTTATGTCTCTATTGAAGACGTAAATCGGAAAGATTGCAGTGGTTTTAATCACACGAGCGGTAATAGAATTGTTTATAATGCATAATGCATCCCTAGTATACAATGGAAATTAAGTCTTGCATAATGGTAACTTTTATCTCTATCATTGACATACAAGAGGATGTTGCAATAGCTTAGTTATGTATCTGAGGAGCTCTCATTCAATATATAAAATAATTGCATTTGCTTATGTCATGAAAAATTTATACCAACAATTATGAAACCCCAATGTCTGTTGGGCGTTGTTGCAAGACCAATAATATCTAATTTGAGCTACTTCTTAAATTTATGAGCTTTTTAAAAAAAACTACAATGAATATTGTATCTGATAATATGCAGACTATGACCATATACCTTTTTAAATGTAAATGATAATTCTCGTTTTAATTAATTTGTATGCTGGCCTACTCAATTACCCTTTGAGCTTATTTATTCAACATTATGATCAATACTGCTGTCTTGTAGAGTACGTGAGCTTCATTTATACAATAATGCATAATAATATGTATTTTTCAGGGCTATTAAGTCTATACCTCGAGACATAATACAACATCGTCTAAAATATTTACTTAAAAGGATTCTCATTCAAACAAAAAAAAAAAAATTTTAAAATACACAATAATATTACATTAATCATTAATATAATTTCATTTAGATATGTAATTCTTGTACAATAATGTTATATAATAGTATTATTTTTTATTTATGTATCCCGACAATTTAATCGAATTAGTATTGAGATGGAGTTTTAAATACAAACAAAATGAATATTGATTTAATACAATTTTTTATTAATTAATTAGATATATGATATTATGGCAAAAATTAATAGTTTAATCATAAGTATCTACTTACCACTTAATATTAGATGATTGCGTAATTGGTATAGTATTTAATAATTAAAACTGCGAGCCCAATCTTGTGCAAAGAAAAACAATTAATTATTGTGATCTGTGAATTTATGAGAGCAATAAAAATAATTCTTACTTGTTTCCAATTTTATACCTTTGCTATAATGATCACAGAATTTTGAGGCCGTTTCATAATAATCTATATAAAAGTACATCAATAACAATAATTTAATTAGAAAAATGTGTTTTAATCGAATACCTACAATAACTTATAACACTGATTCGTCGACTATTCTTTTACAGGATATTGGGTATAATATTATTATAATCTATTCTACAAACTGAATTAAATTTTGTTTTGTAATAACTTTAATAATCACTTACCTAATCTACCAGGGACCAAAATATGATTGTTCACGAACTTATCAAATGGACCTAGAATTATATTTTGAATTAATAGTTCAAATATGTGTTTAACATTGGTACATTACATTACAATTGATATATTTTATATTTTCTTCATGCATTATACAAAAATAAACATGAACTATTAAGGCTTTACGATTTTGTATATGTAATTGACCACACAAATAAATAATTATATTATGAATAATTAAAAATTATAATTATAGATCACTGACAATAACTTACTTGGAAATTGTCTATTCCTAGCTCCAATATCAAACTCTAATATAAAAATATATAATATACCCTATTAAATACTGTAGCATAGACTTATAGAAGCACATATTATAAAATAGCAGATAGGGAAATAATAAAATTACAGAAAGGAGTGTGAAAGTACTGTGGTGGTTGTAATATTATTATAACGGTGTATCTATATTAATGAATTATATCATCTAGATTCTAGAAGCACAGTTTATTCTTATAGATATACATTATGAAATATGACGTAAAAATAAAACTACAGGTAACTCTAAATGTATACTTACTATATTGAACCACTTTATCGTGAAAGTTATACACGTGAATTATATCATTAACTGCAACATATACAATATTATCACTATTTTTCATAAATCTCAGTTTGTTACTGTTTTTATATTTCAATGTAATCACTTGTGTTGGAACGCAATACCGACTTACAAATACAGTAGATGCCGCTTATTAGAAACACGGATAATTGATACAATAGCGTTATTTAAAGAAAATGTACAGGGACGGACCGGATGTATACATAATATTACAACATTGAAAATAAAGCAGATTATTGAAACATCATATCGGTTATTTGAAGCAATTTGGAGGGCTGTTAACATATTCACCATTTATCCGTGCGATAACCAATGTAATTTAATCTTAACTTTGCCGTCGTTAAGTTCATATTTGGACTATACTAACTTAAGTGCAGTACGTTCTATACAATGTTTAAGAATGATCTTTCCTTTACGTATCATTAGCTCAATTCGGCGTGCGTACGTAAAAGTAATTTAAAAGTATTTTGTTATTCTAAAAATCTAAATCTAAAAATGTCTAAATTCCAAGGATTAAGTTCTAAACAGAAATAAGAGTTATTAAAATCATACGACGAGCTTAAAAAATATATACATTTGTACATCCGTACTTTTTTAAAATTATTGATACATTTTTGGCATATTTTTCGTTTTTTTTTTTTCATAGTACAAATCAAACCAATCGCTTATTAGAAACAACTGATTTGGACACAAATTTACTTTGGTCCCAAAGGTTTTCTCATAAGCGACTACTGCTATGTATAATAATATTTAGTGTGTTAATTTGGTTTGATGCAATGAAGTATGAATCTCAATTTTGAATAAGGGTTTGATATTCTAACCAAACTCAATGTATATGTGTCAAAATAACAATAGCCACCAAATGTCTCAAAAATCTGTTGATATTATTCAGGCCTGATGTAAACATGTGAACAAGATTTTAAAAAGTTGATGCAAGCCACCAATGTAACTTGTTCACAACTACACAAAATTTCGGTAAACAATTATTTCTATAAAGATCTAATGGCTCTTACCTCCATTATTTTTCCTTCTGTTACTATTAGTACTTATGATTGTTATTTTACTAAGAAATACATTAACAATACAATTTATGTTAAATTATGCCATGGTGAATTAGCTCTTCAACCAGACGCTGAGTTATAATTATATACATTGTATAAAGTTATCTTCGAAGTATTGAATAAAATAATATAATATTTATATTATACCTTTACTCGGTGATGGCCGATTATCATCGATACTTAACGTAAAATTAAAATAAAAACCTATGAATCATTTGAAGTATATACTTACAGAATTTCTTTTTTATCATTCGGTAATCATTATCAGATGCATAAGAATCTTCTACAAAAAAAAAAAATTCAATTATAAGTTAATCTCAGTTTGTTACTGTTTTTATATATTAATATCAACAACCAACTATACATACTTTGGTCGATAATAACATTATACAAATATATAATAATAAATTCTACCTATTTTATGTCGTTCAAATTACATTTCAGAATATAAACTGAAGCCCGATCGAATAATTGTAAGTATTATAAAAATATAGATATATAGCAGAACAACAGGACGGAATATGAAAAGCTTGTGGAGAATAGAATATTGTTATGATTGTGTATAATATTTTATTAATAATAATAATAATAATTGGGTTTGATGCACTGAATATCTGTATTGTATAAATCTTAGTACGTGGGAATGACGCGGCACTACGACATTATAAAATCTTTTGTTTTGGTCAAATAGCGTTAAAGCCGAAAAAAGAAGGACACGATTCATATCAAAAAGTGAATCGGCTGCATGGGGCAGAGGACGTAAAGGTTCGAATACCATCACGTCCCTTTGGTACTGTCACAAAAAGTTTGTTTCATTCAGAGATGAGTCATGGATGGGCTGAGTTAAATTGGCGAAATATTTAAAGGGCTGGGGCACGAGCCCCAAAGAGATTCATTAGTCAAGCTAAGTCGATCAAGTTGGCACTTACGTAAGTGCCAACTTTACAGAACTTCCATACTATACTTCTATATTCTATTATTTTATTGAGACTACCGAACTCTTTTGAACTTCATGCACTTCTAATTCATAAGTGTTTATGATTATGATTCTATTAAAAAATACTCATTAATACGATTATTAAAAATTGTGTTAATTTATTTCACGTATCATACCCTTTGTTATTTTAAATAACACGCACCAAAATTAATCAAATGTTAATGTGTCATAATAATTAATACCTTGGATAGTCGATATTTATGAACATACAGTAGTACATTAATATCATTAGTATATATTTTATTATATGACTAGAGCGTATTTGAGTAACTGATTATAATATATTATCTATATATATATAAGAATAGATTACATCATAAAATCTTTAAATATTACACTTTAAGTGATTTGTAATGTTTGCTAATTCTTACCGATATCGTTGCTTATAGTATCAAAATTTTCCTCATCGTTCATTTCAAAAAGTACTCTATCTATAAAAATTTAAATTTTACTACACATAAATCTCAGATTATTATTGTTTTTATATTGCAATCCAAGCAATTACACAAACTTGTGTAACGGATATACAACATACAAATAAATACTTAAGTATACATTCTAAGAGTTTCCTAGATGTTCTTTATTTAGAATAATATTAAATAGTTTTCCTCTAAAAGAAAAAAAATGTTCACTTGAAATATTAACTAAAAATATTATCATACTCATCAGGAAACGGAGACTCAAACATACCCGAGTACTGAAGATTCAAAAATCAATTACAAAATCGAGATAATACTATGAATCAATTCAGTACAAGTCAGTTTCGTTTTCTAAACTAAAACTAATAAATAGTATTAGTAACGGTGACTTAATATCAGCTATGTGGCAATAAATAAAGAAATTCATGGTAAACTAAAAGTATAATATTATACCTTTCCATATTATTCTCATAATAGCACATGAACATTTCAAAAGAGTAGATATTTAACTTAACTACTAGCAGTAATATAAAATGCTCGTAATGCTCGTAGTATTATTACAATTGTGTAGGTTATCGGTCAAGAGTTACCGTCAATTTGGCGATATTGAACTTAAAGTTAGGTTAAAGTGTCGTGAAATATAAAGATAAAAATAACTTAAATCAATGTTAATTTATTGTGAATTAGTTGAATCTCTTCTAATCATTATTACATATAAATAACACTATATTATTAATTAACTATAAATAATAAGTAGGTAATGTATATTTACAGAATCTCTCCAATAAAGCATCAAAGGTTTCTTCTGTACCATATGGTAAAGGTCCTAACACTATGAAAGATAAAAAAAATCATGGATAAATAAATTTCAGTTTGTTACTGTCTTTTTTTTATTTCAATCAAATCAAATAGACATACAATATGTGTACTTAATAACAACATACAATTTGTATAATACAAGTTCATTATAAGATTATTCATTTAGTCGAATGCAATAAAACATATCACTACATTTTCTAAAATGATTTCATTATCCAACCAAAATATTTAACTCGAATAATGTAGTGTAAAAGCACAATGGCTGCCAGATATATCAATAAGTTAAAGAAATTCAATTAGAATTCCAAATTAATTAATATTCAATATAAAAAAAAAAATGAATGTAGTTATGGATCATAAATCAATAGCCCCTATGAGTGATATAAACATAAGCCAGTGTCAACAACAAATTGATAAAAATTATTTTATTTTGGTCCTTTCTTTGTCTGGCTTTCAATCAAGTCAGCTATTTGTCTGAGTGATGGCTAAACTATTTCGTCACTGTGGACAGTCGCATGACACATCCAACAGTGAGACACTGTTATTAATTTTTTTTCTGTGATACGCGATAAACAAAGATTAGCAGCTGTTTACCATACGTAGATACAAGCTGCTTATAATGGGTTAAATATTTAGTTATGTAACAAAGTTAGTCATAAACAATATTGGTTTTTTATAAGCTAATAAAATGAATATACCTCCAGTATTTCTTCCCAGAAGTCCATGGTCATAAAATTGCCCTATAAAAGTTTAGTTCATAAGCTACAGAGCATATTAATTTATGTAAATATAATTTTTTTTGTACGTCTTATTAGTGTGTTTTGTAGATACCTTTATAGTTTAGATTTACAATTATTGGAGGCGGTTTTTGCAAACAGTTATTTGAGTATTTACAGTAGATATTTGTAATTTAAATAGTTTCTAATTTTTCCAGCTTCTCGATTATAACAGTCGTAGGATACATAATTAGTAGACGTTATGTTAGTGTCATAATAAACATTAATTTGGTGTATAATTGGATGCCATAAGTCGACATACAATGAGGTACAAGCAGTTATCAAATCTTCAAGTTTGTGGTTTGAAATGAAGAAATTATTTCTTAAAACAAATAATATATAATATAAGAGTGGAATATGTTCGTAATGCATATAAATTATGGAGAAATATGAATATTACATAAAAAATATGAAATATATGAATATATATATTTTTTACCAACATTTTTACTAAAAATTCAAATCTTTGACTCGGACAGCGTCATTCGGTACAGATAGTCTTCCATATGTACAAATGTAGTATAGAATACTGTGTTAACAGGGAGTGATGTAATGGTATTTCAAGTTCGAATAACGATTTCCAAAGATACACGTAATATTTTTTGTTACGTCTTTACTACCTCTGGATAAGCCTGTATCAATAACTTGGTAATTCAAAATAAACAGTTATGGTCGTTCCCTTGGATGTAGATTTTACAAACATCATAAAGAACAGCACACACAAGAATAAATTAATATTTTTTTTTTTTTATCAGAATTGCACTGCACGCTGACTCAAGTCATTTGTGTTCTTATCAACACTATGTTGGTTTTAAATTCTGAGTGGATTTTACAATGATTTGTGTTTTTTAAATTTAATTTGTATTTTTGTGCCAGTCTTGACCATTTGGAGCATCAAAAGTTCTTTGATTTTCTACAGGATCAAATTTTCTGATGAAAACGTGAATTTAGCTGGCGCATTCTTATGTTCAACACCTAAAATTCTTAATAGTTTTTAAAAGCAGAGAGAACAACAAACAAAAATTAGGTAAACGTTTCAATATCCTGTATACTTATATCGATGATTATTGGTTTTTTATAAACTTTTTCGATAAACAATTTTTCAGTATTTGAAAACATTTGTAATTGTAATATAAGGAACCTAGCAAGTTGTGAATTTAAAAAAAAAAACGAGAATAAATATACAATAATTTTTTATGAACTTTTCAATTTAGAAATTAATTTAAGAGAAATGAGTAAAAGCCACTAAAATGATTAAAATATTTTGAGTTGCAAATTTATAAAGTATAATAAAAGGTTAATTCACTATTAAATTTAAGTTTAAAACACAAATTCGGTATATCTAGAGGTAAATGTTAATTGTATGTGTTGTGCGATAAACACATGGGCCAATTTGACATACTAAACAAGTACTTGAGTATTATGTAATGATTTTTTTTTATATGACTCTGAAATCAAATTCACTGAATTTATTAAAACTCACAATCATACGGTAGAAAAGTGATGACATAGAGTGAAACTCGATGTATTTATATGAACAACCCGTTGCGATAGAAGAAGAAAAATGGTATTACTTACTATAGCAATTAAGCACCTTTTCAAATTCTGAAAAAATTATTTTATTGTATAAGAATGTTAGGAATAGACAGAAAAAAGAACCATAATATTAGTTAGACATATCAGTGGCGTCGCCAGAATTTTTTACACGGCGGTGGTTTAGTTTTTGATTGAATACCATAGACCATCAAAATAATTTTTAAATTTATTTAACATTTCAGGGAGTGGCTGCATTTAACCATTGAGATATTTTATGAAATAATGGATACATCATAATTCTGGCATTTTTATTGATCCAACGATTTTTAGTAATTTTTTTTCTAGTTATGAGAAAAACTCTGAATTATTTGGGGTGACCGTTTTACCATAGTCTCAACTTTGATTATGGTCATAGTCCATAACACGGTCTTAGAATATATCTAAAGAGTGGATCTTAATATTTTAAAGTTTTTATATCATCTCGTATTGTTTTCTGAAAAGATATGATGAACTTATTGATCTTATCAATCAAACAATTATTGACTATTAACAAGTACCTATTCTATTAATAATTGATGAAAAATTAAATTTCTTACACCTTGTCAAATAATTTGCAGAATTTTTCAAAATTAGACAAATTATTAAAAATCAATAGATTAATGAAATTACAATGTTGAAACGTTAACACGTCACTTAGAGAAATTAACTCTACAAAATTATTACCTTAATTTTTTTTAATTAATTCAAAAAAATATTTTTTAACTTTTTTTACTAAAACATTAATTATGTGTAGTGCTTGTTCGTGTGTGTCTTAATAAAAACCTAGAATTAAAATATCTCCATTATTTCAGGAGATATCGCAATATGTAAATCCACAACTGACGAACTGTGTAATGGGCAACATTATATTGAATTTTATTTTAATGATTATTATTTCATTAAACTAACACTAATTCCATGAATTTGAATTTTAGTTATTTGGTTCATAAATAGGTTTCTCCACTAAAATTAAAAAGTGATTCCTGATAATATTTAATAAAAAAAAGCAATATACTCACGTGCTTTACGTTCCGCTGGTGTGAGTGCCATTGCATTTCCAATAATATAAAACATTATAAATAAAGCTAACATATTAATATGTTTTACCATCGTTGACATTACGAAACAAATAATTTGAAACAATGACGACGTTGAATGAGATAAAGTTAAAGTAATATTAAAAAAGTAGTTGAACGACGATTGTCAGAGTTCTTCTTTTATATCCAAAAGCAACAGGTGGTTACAGTGCAACTGAGTAAACCATATTGGGAAATAGAAGCAGGTAAATATATATTTGTTTTCCTTAATAATACATATAGTACTATAATAAATATGATTTTTAAATATTTGCAACGCTTGTCACTGACACATAAATACACAAGATGAGTACACTGAGTAAGTAAAGTTTCTCAGGTGCCTGAATTTCAATGGAGTCAAAAGTAGTTCAAAAAAAGTCCAAAAAAAATATATATTTTTTAAACTTTTTTTACTGATTTTAATACTATATAATACGAACACAATAACAGAAGACAACACAATATATATAATTGATGTAATTGTTTATAATTATTATAGAAATATTAAATATCTTTATTTCGGTCCATACGGGAATTTATAAAACCCAGAGTTCAAAAACTAAATAACATAGAAACTACTAGTTTGGATTTGGATTCTGAACCGTCAACATTTTCAAAAAATGATAAATAAATAATATTCAAAAAAAGGTATTCTAATTGTTTAAGATATAATAAGCAGGTTTGAGTCATCACACGAAACGTATTTAATAACTACATTATAGTATTTTTCATGTTTTAAAGCTTCAAAAAGCAATATTTAATTATTAATTCCCTAATTCAATGAAAAAAAGAGGCGGGAGCGAAGTTGGTATATCTTCGCATTAACTGCATGAATTAAAAATAATTTCAATACAACGATGACGACGTAGTCATTATCATCAAAACTAATCAACTTAAAACTTTTTGTCGGGGAAACAGTTTTATCTACTGAAGGCAAATCCGAAAATTCGAAGGATTTTTAGTCGCACAACCTGTAATAGAATTCCGCATAATTCATAGTACGTAATAAGTACACAATTGAAATATATTCTCTTTTAGCAGTATGTAATTCACTTGTTTTCCCGATTTTTTTTCCTTGCTATCGACCCAAACATATTACAGTTATAGACTTTCAGTTTTTTAATCTGTCAGCCAGAATTTACAATAAGGTTGTTTTTACGTATTCCATTCGATTTGGTCCTTCGAAGCATACACAATACGCGTTTAAAAATGTTTGAATTTTACTGTAAACAAAAATCGATTTCTATAGAATTTATATCTTTACCATTGTTAAGTATATGTACCTATCAACTGTAAAAATAAAATAGAATTTTCATTATATTTTCACGGGTTTTGTATTTTGGTATTTATTCAGTTTCGTCATTGAAGTGTTTTGAAAACGGTGCAAAACAACGATATCAAATATTATGTGCTTCGAGCAAAAGATACAACATATTTCCTCATGCAAACAAATACTTAAAAAATGCATTTAAGTCGTCGGCCAAATTAGGGGAATGCTCATAGCCTCAAATATGAGCATACGTACAATATCATTTTTAGTCGCACGAGCTGTAATAGAATTCCGCAGAATTCATAGTACGTCCTAAGTAGACAATTGTAAACTACTGGGTTTCTTAACAGTTCGATTATCAATAGGATTGTCATTATATTTTCAGGGATTTCGTATTTTTGTATATATTCTGTTTGGTGTTCACGTGATTTCAAAAAGGTGCAAAAAACCGATAATAAATAACAAATAAAACAACACCTTTTCTCGGGCAAACAAATACTTAAAAAAGTCATATAATATTAGTCGTCCGAAAAAATTTTTGTACGCTCAAATTTATACATTATCATATAATATTATTACAAATATATGTATGGATATTTGATATTTACTTCTCTCTCACTATCTCTCCCTCTAAATGTGTCCTACCTTTCTTTTTTTTTACTATCCACGAACAAAAAAGCTGCCACTCTTCGGCTACTTATTATTGCAGATGCACTGCACCGTACCCATACATAATTTGATGATTTTGTCTGCATACTATAAAATAATATTAGGAAAAACTAGGCCAAAAAATTAATTAATATTGACATCGCAATATATATGTCTAAAACATATATTCTGTTCTCGGCGTTTATGTTCAGCAGTTGAAATAAAACAGTTGGATCAAGTGCAACTGAGTAAACCGTATGGGCAAATAGTAATAGGTAAATAATGTTTTGTTTCTTTAAAAATACGCACAGTAAAGTGTTGAGGAAAAATCCCAAATAGTTTATGTTGCGAAGAAAACCTTTAATACTTCATTACGAAAAACACTTTTTTGGCTTTTCGATCCCAATTTTGTCTCGAATCCTTGCATTACACTCATAATAAATGTTCTCTAACTTAAGCTATCGCTAAATCAAAAGTTTCAAAAATCATTTGGGCTTTCATCCGTTATTTGTTAAGTCTGTAAATCTACGAAAGTTGTTTGTATGATAAGAGATGAATAACTGATTGTTGTGCTGCTATGTTATTTCTCCGAATGTTTATGTCACGTTCAAATTTAGGAGTTTACAAGAGATGTTTCATATATATTGTAATAATTATGACTCCTGCATTGGTATAACGCTTGTCACTGACGCCGAAATAAACGATAAGAGTGCAATCGGTTAATTATGTCTCCAGGTGAATATATTACATTGTCGCATGTTCATATGAGCCTAACACGGAAAAGATTAGCACAAACGAACTTCTACTCTAAAAATTTAAAGATTTCATTATCTGGCACCAACCTATACCTTAACCTGGAAACTTAAAAAATTATAAAGATGTGCTTAAGTAAAATGGAATTCTAGATGAAAATAATTACCTACATACAAGATACGTCAATATTTTCAAAAAATGATATAACACTCGAAAAAGGGTATTCTAATTGTTTAAGATATAATAAGCAGGTTTGAGTCATCCCATGAAACTTATTTAATAACTAGGTACATAATAGTATTTTTAATGTTTTAAAGCTTCAAAAAACTAGTACCTATTTAATAAATAATTTCATTATTCAAGGAAATAAATAGGAGGCAGCGAAGTTAGTGTATCATCCTATTTACTGCATGAATTAAAAATAATTTCAATACAACGATGACGACGTAGTCATTATCATCAAAACTAATCAACTTAAAACTTTTTGTCGGGGAAACAGTTTTATCTACTGAAGGCAAATCCGAAAATTCGAAGGATTTTTAGTCGCACAACCTGTAATAGAATTCCGCATAATTCATAGTACGTAATAAGTACACAATTGAAATATATTCTCTTTTAGCAGTATGTAATTCACTTGTTTTCCCGATTTTTTTTCCTTGCTATCGACCCAAACATATTACAGTTATAGACTTTCAGTTTTTTAATCTGTCAGCCAGAATTTACAATAAGGTTGTTTTTACGTATTCCATTCGATTTGGTCCTTCGAAGCATACACAATACGCGTTTAAAAATGTTTGAATTTTACTGTAAACAAAAATCGATTTCTATAGAATTTATATCTTTACCATTGTTAAGTATATGTACCTATCAACTGTAAAAATAAAATAGAATTTTCATTATATTTTCACGGGTTTTGTATTTTGGTATTTATTCAGTTTCGTCATTGAAGTGTTTTGAAAACGGTGCAAAACAACGATATCAAATATTATGTGCTTCGAGCAAAAGATACAACATATTTCCTCATGCAAACAAATACTTAAAAAATGCATTTAAGTCGTCGGCCAAATTAGGGGAATGCTCATAGCCTCAAATATGAGCATACGTACAATATCATTTTTAGTCGCACGAGCTGTAATAGAATTCCGCAGAATTCATAGTACGTCCTAAGTAGTCAATTGTAAACTACTGGGTTTCTTAACAGTTCGATTATCAATAGGATTGTCATTATATTTTCAGGGATTTCGTATTTTTGTATATATTCTGTTTGGTGTTCACGTGATTTCAAAAAGGTGCAAAAAACCGATAATAAATAACAAATAAAACAACACCTTTTCTCGGGCAAACAAATACTTAAAAAAGTCATATAATATTAGTCGTCCGAAAAAATTTTTGTACGCTCAAATTTATACATTATCATATAATATTATTACAAATATATGTATGGATATTTGATATTTACTTCTCTCTCACTATCTCTCCCTCTAAATGTGTCCTACCTTTCTTTTTTTTTACTATCCACGAACAAAAAAGCTGCCACTCTTCGGCTACTTATTATTGCAGATGCACTGCACCGTACCCATACATAATTTGATGATTTTGTCTGCATACTATAAAATAATATTAGGAAAAACTAGGCCAAAAAATTAATTAATATTGACATCGCAATATATATGTCTAAAACATATATTCTCCTCTCGGCGTTTATGTTCAGGTGAATTTATTACATTGTTGCATGTTCTTATGAGCCTAACATGGAAAAATTAGCACAAACGAACTTCTAGGCTAATAATCTTGTAATTGAAGCCTTTATTCAAATAGAAAAAAAAAATAGTGTGTAATGCATGAAAAATAATTTTTCTATCCTGAAACTGAAAACGCTTCTGTGGGTACGGTATATATGTTTAAAATGTACGTCGATATCAGTGCTTTATTATATTATTGTATATAAAATTCTGGAAGATGGCGTGTTTAACTGAACACTCCCCGACAGGTATTTATTTTCCAATAGAAAAATATCGATTCTCAGTATATAAACAATCGATAATTTATAATTTAAATAATTAAAATTAAAGTTTATAATTTAATAATGTCATATTTTGACTAGCTTTGCTAAAGAGCTTTGTTTATATTTAAATTTGAATCATCTATCCGGACCGGATATACAAAATAATGTTTGTGTCATATGTTGCGAATTTTTGTTGAGGTCCTGTCAGATATATACCATTAATGAAGTGGTGTCATCCTCAAATTACCAGTGGACCATAAGTCAGAAGTAAGGAGACAAAATGCAATCATCAACCCTTTTTACACATTTTAATACTAAATCCAAAATAAGCGAAATTAATCAATTCAATTATGTTTACATTTCTATTGATTATAATTATGGTTTAAACACAAGCTAAAATGTAAAGTTACTCTGAACCTTCTAAACGTCTAACTTAAAGAGTTAAATTGTATTCCTTATTCCGCTATTCAGTAGTTCCCTGTTGAATTCCATTATTTTATTGTGACGTTAAGTTTATTTTATTGCTAAGATATATTGGTGCCGCCCGAAATGCAACAACATAATTACCAATATTTTAAGGCCTCTTACAACCATCGACTCACAAACACAATACATTATTTGTTTTTACCAGTATTATGTATATTATTATTATTATTTTTACTCTCGTATAATCGTCAGCTGCGAATTATAATATAATATAATATGCAGATTACGAAGCGCGCTATCGCATGCAGCTGCGTAATTATTATAAGACTCGGCCGCCTCAATCCAGTCAGTTCGCACACCGCTGTCATCAATACGCAAAATTTGTCATTGAGTGTGCCGGTCGCCGTATTTATATTATTATATTGTTTTATAAGTTCAGGCGCGAAAAGCCAATATTGAAATAGTCTTATGTAAGTCGCAAATCGCCTAGTATATTATAATTACTGAAACCGCTTTTTTATTTTCGTGCGCGAACCGTCATTCCTTTATTATTTGCAAAAGGCGCAAATCACCAATTTAATATTATATTGTTTTAATTTCACAGGCGCGATTAACGCCATGAATTAGCTGTAGGTTGTGGTGCTTTAGGGTTTTTTTTAGGAACTGTAGGGTTTTCGGAACTGTAGGTTTATGGAACACGTGTGTGGTTGTTTGGCAGAAATTTTAGTGGGCAACCGTAAGTTTCTGCCATGCCCGGTCGGGTGATGGCGGCCTCTCTCTCCGGACACCGTGACTGCCCGGAGAAAAGTGCCGCCCGTGACCGAGGTTCGAACCGGCGACGGTGCGCGTTGCAACCGACGCGTTATCCACTCGGTCACTCCGTCCCCCATTGATAATATTTGTTACAGACGCTAATCACCAATTTTTATTATTTGTTATGGTTAAATTGTGTGTGTCATTTATAAAGGTTAGGTAGCTGCTGGCCTGCGCAGCTCCGTCATAATTGTGAGTTTTATTTTACATACATATTTATTATTATATTACAGCTCAAATAGCTAATTATTATCATATTATTTGACCATTTTTATATAATTCTTAGCGGCTCAAATAGTTTGTTATAAAATATTATTATTTTGTTTTTACCTATTGGCTATAGAATTATTTATTGTGTATTATTTTAAAACAAATTATTATATCATATTGATATCATTAAATTTGTGTTGACATTATTTGAATATTTAAACACACACATACACACCAACACACCTACTCACGACACACTACCAAGCACTCAGTGTATTTGCTCCGCGATCCCGTCCACTATTCTTGAGTTGCTACACACATATTATACGTAATACATATCGGTCGGTGTGTGAGTGTTCTTGCATGCGAAGTATTTCGGTACCGAGTACACGAACTATTGTTTCGTTCTCGGTCCAAAGATATAGATTAAAAATGAAAATGAAAATAATTATAATCTGAAGTATACAATGTATTAATGAACAAATAATAACAATTTTTTTTTTTTTGATAAAGAAGAAAGTCTTACATAATATGATACTCAAATAGTTGAAATTAAATTGTACATTCAATATCTATCATAAATAGAAATATATTTTTGATGGATTCTTCTTCAGGGGGGCTCAGTGACTCTTGAAGGTGTTCAGGTAAATTGTATTATTGCCATGCCTATTGTTTGTCTGTACAAGCGGTAATGATGTAATTGTTTAGGTTCGATATCACCATATAAGACATTTTGTTTTGGGTCTTTTTTCATCGGATGGTCACATGTGTGACATATGACATGTGATGGTGCATAATCTATTCTGAGGCGATTCAATACTCTTTCGTCTTTTCATTTGGGAAACAATATATTAATTACTTATAAAAATAGTTATTCATAATAATTGTAGAATTGTACATTCACAGAATATAGTATATGATTATATTATATACAGAAACGTTATAGGGGTATTCTCGTAACTGATGAAAGAAAAATGCAACTATTCATAACAAAACTGAGGGAAACGTGTTAATTTTTATGTTTATATTTGATAACCGATATGTTCCAATATGTCTCTATTGATGACGTAAATCAAAAAGCTCGCAGTACTTTAAATCACATGAGCTGTAATAGAATTATGGATAATGCATAATGCATCCCCAGTATATACAATGGAGATATATTCTTGCAAAATGGTAACTTTTATCTCTATCATTTACATACAAGAGGAGGTTGCAATAGCTTAGTTATGTATCTGAGGAGCTCTCATTCAATTTATAAAATAATTGCGTTTGATTATGTCATGGTAAATTTATACCAACAATCATAAAATCCAAATGTCTGTTGGGCGTTGTTGCAAGACCAATAATATCTAATTTGAGCTACTTCTTAAATTCATGAGATTTTTGGAAATAACTACAATAAATATCGTATCTGATAATATGCAGACTATGACCAAATACCTTTTTAAATGTAAATGATAATTCTCGTTTTAATTAACCTGTATGTTGGCCTACTCAATTACCCTTTCTACTTTTTTATTCAATTTTATGATCAATACTGCTGTCTTGTAGAACACGTGAACTGCAAATATACAATAATGCGTAATATGTATTTTTCAGGGCTATTAAGTCTGTACCTCGAGACATAATATAACATCGTCTAAAATATTTACTTAAAATCATTCTCATTCAAACAAAAAAAAAAAAAATGAAAAATACACAATAATATTACATTAATCATTAATATAATTTCATTTAGATATGTAATTCTTGTACAGTAATGTTATATAATAGTATTTTTTTTTAATTTATGTATCCCGACAATTTAATTGAATTAGTATTGAGATGGAGTTTTAAATACAAACAAAATGAATATTGATTTAATACAATTTTTTATTAATTAATTAGATATATGATATTATAGCAAAAATTAATAGTTTAATCATAAGTATCAACTTACCACTTAATATTAGTTGCTTGCATAATTGGTATAGTGTTTAATAAGAAAAGCCACCATAATCTTGTGCAAACATAAACAATTAATTACTGTGATCTGTACATTTATGATAGCAATAAACAAAATTCTTACTTGTTTCCAAAGGTTCATTTCTGCTGTATCGATCACAGAATTTTGATGCCTTTGTATAATAATCTGTAAAAAAGTACATCAATAACAGTCATTTAATTAGAAAAAGTGTTTTAATCGAATGCCTTCAATAACACTTATTCATTCACTATATTTTTAGAGTATATGTTTATAATATAAAAATCAATTCTAGAAAATGAATTAAATTTATGTTTTGTAATTAGTTTAAGAATTCCTTACCTAGTATACCGAGTGGCAAATACATGTTAATGAACTTTTCAATTGGAACTAAAATTATTTGAATTAATAGTTCAAATACGTGTTTAACATTACTTTATAAATGATACATTTTATTTATTATACGTTCATTAAACAAAAATAAACATGAACAATTTTTAATATGTAATTGATAGAAAAATAATGTTATAAATAAGTATAAATTTTAATTATAGATCATTGACAATAACATACATGGAAATGGTCTTCCTTGTCCGATATGCCTCTCTATTGTAAAGATATAGAATATCACATATTAAAAACCGTGGCAAGGACTTATAAAATAGACTTCTAAAAGCACATATTATTATAAAATAGCATATAGATGTACAATACAATCACAGAAAATAGTGTGGAAGTATTTGAGTTTATTGTAATATTATTATAATTGTACATATAGCAAAGAATTGTATCATCCAGAAGCACAGTTTATTGTAGGTGTACATTATAAAATATGAGGTAAAAATAAAACTACAGATAACTCGTAATGTATACTTACTATATTGCCTCATCATCGCATAAAAGTTAGGCACTTGCTCTATATCGTTATCTATAAACATTTTTCATAAAACTTAGTTTGCAACTGTTTTTCTATTTTAATATAATCACTTGTGTAGGAACGCAATACCAACATACAAATATATAATATTATTTAAATTTAAAATTATCTCAATTTTAAATAACTTATCAATATTCAAATCAAACTCAATGCATAATATGTCAAAATAACAATGGCCACCAAATGTCTCAAAAATATGATGAATAATATTCTGGCCTTATATAAACATAATATGATTAGGATATAAGACATTAGCCACGAAACTCAACATTGACTTTTTCACAACCGCATATAATTTCGGTAAACAAATATTTTTTTTAAATAAATTTTGTATATAATACTTTTTTAAAGATGTAATTTCTTTTACCTACACCCTTTTTAATTCTATAATTAACAGTACTTATGATTGTTATTTTTCTAAGAAATACAATAATAATACAATTTGTTTTATATTATGTCATGGTGAGTTAGCATTCTTTCCCCAGAAGCTGAGTTATAATTATATACATTGTATAAAGTTATCTTCGAAGTGTTGAATAAAATAATATAATATTTCTATTATAAATTTACTCTGTGATGGCCGATTATCATCGATACATATTTGCCTATATAAGTAATGCATATCTATATTTGTATTCTCTAAGGTAATATATTTAGTCATAAAAAGCAAAGTATTCATTACATAAACTTTAAATAAAAACCTATGAATCATTAGAAGTGTATACTTACAGAATTTTGATTTAAATATTCGGTAATCCTCATCAGATGCATAAGCTTCATCTATAAACAAATGAATTTTATTATAAGTTAATCTCAGTTTGTTACTGTTTTTATATATTAATATCAATATAAAATTTACTACACATACTTCGGTCCATAATAACAATATACAAATATATAATAATAAATGTCACCTATTTAATCCCGTAAAAATTACATTCGAGAATATAAACTGATGGCCGATCTAATAATAGTAAGTATTTTAAAGAGATAGATAATATGTAACAGAACAACAGGACGGAATGTGAACAGCTTGACGTGGAATATATAATATTGTTATGATTGTGCGAAATATTTTATTGATAATAATAATAATAATTGGGATTGATGCACTGAATATCTGTATTGTTTAAATCTTAGTACGTGGAAAGACCCGACTCTACGACATTAAATTTTTATATGCATTACATAAGCGCCAACTTTCCAGAACTTCCATACTAAACTTCTATTATTTTATTGAGACTTCCGAACACTTTTGAACTTCAAGCGTTTCTAATTCATAAGTGTTTATAATTATAATTCTATTAAAAAATACTCATTAATACGATTATCAAAAACTGTGTTCATGTATTTCACGTACCATACCCAGATTATTTAAGATAACACGCATCAAAAATATTCAAATGTTATAATAATTTATACATTGTGATAGCCGATATTTATGAACTTACATTAGTACATTAATATCATTAATACATATTTGATTATATGGCTAGAGCGTATATGATTAACTGATTATAATATATTATCTATATATAAGAACAGATTACATTATAAAATGTTTAAATATTTTTTACTTTAAGTAATTTGTAATGTTCGCTTATTCTTACTGATTTCGTTCATTACAGTTTCCATATTCACATCAAACTCTTCGGTAAGTACTCGATCTATAAAAATATAAATTTCACTACACATAAATATCGGGTTATTATTGTTTTTATATCCCAATCCAATCAATTACACATACTTGTGTAACGTAATTACAGCATACAAATAAATGCGTAGATATGCTTTCTAAGAGTTTCCTAGATGTTCTATACTTAGAATACTAATAAATAGTCGGTCAGAAAATGAAAAAATTATTTATGGATCATAACTCAATAGAATCCAAGTGTGAGATATACATAGTTAGTCTACAATTTCTACAAAAATAAGTTAAAATTATTGTTGTAACTTTTTACAGTCTACTTAAATCGGAAATACATACAATACAGCATATTATCAAAAATGCAATGAACAGTTCACTTGAAAAATTAACTAAAAATATTATCATACTCATCGGGAAACGGAGACTCAAACATATTACCCGAGTACTGAAGATTCAAAAATCGATTACAAAATCGAGATAATACAATGAATCAATTCTGTACAAGTCAGTTTCATTTCTAAGCTAAAACTAATAAATTGTATTAACAACGGTGGCCTAATATCAGCTATATGGCAATAAATAAAGAAATTCATGATAAACTAAAAGTATTATATTATACCTTTGCATATTATTCCCATAGTAACACATAGCCATTTCAAAAGAGTAGATATTTAACTTAACTACAATCAGTAATATAAAATGATCGTAATTCTCGTAATATTATTACAACAGTGTAGGTTATCGGTGAAGTGTTAATGTCCATTTGGCGAATCCGAACTTACAGTTTGTGTCGTGAAATATGTAGATAAAAAATTACTTATATCAATGTTAATTTATTGTGAGTTAGTTGAATCTCTTCTTATCATTATTACATATAAATAACACAATATTAATTAATTATAAATAACTAGTGGGTTATGAATATTTACAGAATCTCTCCAATAAAGCATCAAAGCTTTCTCGTCTACCAATTGAAAGCCCGAGCTCTACAAAATGATAACAAAAATCATACATTAATAAATTTCAGTTTGTTACTGTTTTTTTATTTCAATCTAATCATGTACACATGCAATAAGTATACTTACTGACAACATAC
This sequence comes from Myzus persicae, assembly GCF_001856785.1. Taxonomy (NCBI): domain Eukaryota; kingdom Metazoa; phylum Arthropoda; class Insecta; order Hemiptera; family Aphididae; genus Myzus; species Myzus persicae. Next base: position 16,714 of record NW_019101557.1, on the reverse strand, counting down.
ATTTGTAGAATACAAGTTCATAATTCAATCATTCAATTAGTCTGATGCAATGAAATATGATGGATCATAAATCGATAGCCTCTGTGTGTGATATAAACACAGTCAGTGGCAACAACAAATTGATTAAAGTTATTTTATTTTGGGCCTTGTCTTTGTGTAGCTTTCAACCAAGTCAGCTAATTGTCGGAGTGATGGCTACACTATTTCGTCACGGTGGACAGTCTCATGACACATTCAACAGTGAGAGACTGTTATTATTTTTTTTTTTGTGATATGCGATAAACAAAGATTAGCAGCTGTGTTCCATACGTAGATACAAGCTGCTTATAATGGGTTAAATATTTAATTATGTAACAAAGTTAGTCATAAACAATTATTGGTTTTTTATAAGCTAATAAAATGTATATACCTCCAGTATTTCTCATCAGAAGTCCATAGTTATAAAATTGCCCTATAAAAGTTTAGTTCATAAACAACAGCGCTTATTAGTTATTAATATAAGTAAATATAATTTTTTTGTACGTCTTTTTAGTGTGTTTTATTACCCGGTTTGTTCAACTCAAGGAATGACTCAAACAGTTATTTGAGCGTAATTACAGTAGATATTTGTAATTTAAATGGTTGCTAATTTTTCCAGCTTACCGATTATAATAGTCATAGGATACATAATTAGTAGACGTTATGTTAGTGTTATCCTAAATATTATTTCGGTATATAAATGGATGTCATAACTCATAAGTCATACTATGAGGTATAAGCAGACATCAAATCATCAAGTTTATGGTTTGAAATAAAGAAATTATTTCTTATAACAAATAATATAAGAGTTTAATATGTTCGTAATGTACATAAATTATGAAGAAATATGAAGTATTTTACATATTTTTTACAAACATTTTTACTAAAAATACAAATCTTTGACTCGGACAGCGTCATTCAGTACAGATAATATTCTATATGTATAAATGTAGAATAGTTTACTGTGTTGACAGTTAGTGATGTAAAGGTGTTCAAAGGTCGGACAACGATTTCCAAGGATACACATACTATTTGATGTTACACTTATTCTACCCCCGAAAAGGCCTCTATCGACAACTTGGAAATTTAAAATGAACTGTATGGTTGTTCCTCTCCATCAAAATTTTCATAACGTTACGTCGTTACACAGAACAGCACTCATAAGTATAAATTAGGTCAACCTAAAAAACAGTCTATTACTACTTTCATGTTCACTGATGTGAATGATTTACTAATCTGAACATACTAAATTTAGTTACAAATATTTATAATCATAAGTTGACTATGAATTCAAAATATATGTGTGTGTCAATCTCATTGTGACTGTTGTTTATTAATTGTATTATTAGTTACTGTATCTATAATAAATCCTGACTATTTACTTAAGAAACATCTTTAAATTAAATTGTATCTGTGTAATTTTCTTGTCATCAATTCATGTTTATTAGATATTGTTGAGTATGTTATTACTTTGTATTCATACACAACACATAGCAGTAATTTTATGATCTTGACAACCGGAACGAATACATTTAATGAGCGAGGCCCACATCAATACGGGCTGAAATACCCGTCGACGGTGAGGTTTTAAGGCGCCAGAACGACCACGTGATAACCAACCTGAAAACTCGCAAAGTTCAATGGAATTGGTTTGAATGTGAGTGAATTGATCACTGCGAGCTTCTTCCGTATTTTTAATGACTACTATGTTCAAAATAAGAGAGACAGTAGTCGGGAACCAGTTTTTGTCTCCGACGTTCAGGCAACACCTGTTTGTCACCCACACTGTGTCACAAGTCTTTACACATGCCATGTAATATCGCCACGCCCCAGCACATATTGGAAAGGCTACCTATATAGTATTTGTACTAAAAAAAAAACTTCAAAACATTATTATTACTCACTAAATCATTTCAGTTTTAAACTATTTGGTTTCTGAATTATTTTTATAAATTATTTATTTATAGGTAATAGGTATGCAAATAATGTCAACATATTTCGAGGTATATATATTTATAAAGTATAATAATATGTTAATTCACACTTATATTATTTAAGTTTAAAACATAAATTCGGTATTTCTGGATTCAAATGTAACTAATGTATTTGTATGCAATAGACACATGGGTATGACATCCTCCGAAGTATAACCTTTTAAATGGATATACTGAACAAGTACTTGAGCATTATGTAACAAATTATTTTTTATACAACTCTAAAATCGAATTCACTGACTTAATTAAAACTCCCAATCTTACGGTAGGAAAGTGATCACATTGAGTCAACCTCGATGTATTTATATGAACAATGCTTTGTGGTAGGAGACTGGAGAAGTAAAATCATATACTTATCATACTCATCATACTTACTATAGCATCTAAGCACACATTGAAATTCTGAAAAATTTAATTGGTAATATTCTTATAATAAATATAGAATGAAAAAATAACCATGATATTGGTTAGAAATATATATGATGTCCTCGGAGGATTTAAAAATCGCGATATCTTCCGAAATATGGATGTATCATAATTCTGGTATTTTCATTAATCTACTGATTTTTAATAATTTTCCAGTTTTGAGAAAAACTGTAAATTATTTGAGATGTCCGTTTTATAGTAGTCGTATATTTGATTATAGTCATAGTTTCTAACTACAATGTCATCTTCATGGTCCGTAATATTTAAAGGTTTTTACATAATCTTGTATTGTTTTTTGATAAGATATGAAGAAATTATTGCTCTTATTAGTCAAAAATGTATTGTCTAATAACAATAATTCTTTTGATAATTGATTAAAAATTACAAAGAATATAACCACTATAATAGTATGACCTTGTCAAATTAATCGCAGTTTTTCTCGACACCAGAAAAATTATTAAAAATCAGGATATAAATAAAAATAAAATTTTGAAAGTAAAATTTTAGAAAAATGAAATGTAAAAAATAAAAATCTTAATTTTTTTTTTTTAAATAATTAATTAAAAAATATTTTTTTAAACCTTTTACCAAAACATTAAAAAAAATTAAAACATGAATTATTTGTTGTGTCTTTCACTCTGAGTCTAATTAAAACCCTGAATTATAATATCTCCGTTATTTCAGAATATATCGCAATGGGTAAATCTTCAAGTGAAGAACTGTATAATATTCTAATGAATCCAATTATATTGAATGGAATTTATTCATTACTATTTCATTAAAATAACACTAATTCTATAAATTTGAATTGTAATTATTTGTTTCATAAATAGGTTTTTCCACTAATATTAAAAAGTGATTCCTGATAATATTTAATAAAAAAAAGCAATATACTCACGTGCTTTACGTTCCGCTGGCGTAAGTGCCATTGCATTTCCAATAATATAAAACATAATACATATAGCTAGCATAATAATATGTCTTACCATACTTGAAATTACGAACAAAAAAATTAGAAATAATGACGACGTTAAATGATGTAAAGTTAAAGTAATATTAAACGTAGTTCAACGACGATTTTCAGCGTTCTTCTGCAAAACGAAAAAAAACAGGAGGGTACAGTGCAACTGAGTAAACAATAGGGGAAATAGAAGTAGGTAAATAGTGTTTTTTTTTAAATTACATATTATATTACAATAACAGTTATGATTCTTGTATATTTGTAGACTAACCGTCAGGTCTCTTATGTGTCTCCATCACAATATAGGTATTACGTAATTGAATATGCTTAAGTCATGGTGAACCAAAAAAGAGAATCATCAAATCCCAATGATTGTCTCTTGTTGTGTATAGATTAATAAATCTGTGGTAATATAAAATTGATTATTCAAAATTACAGAAAAATAAATCAAAAAATATAAGATGTTTAAAAAAATGTCCATAGGCAATAAGTATTTTTTTTACAAATTTAACACCATTTGAAAAATAAACACAATAACTTAAGACAACAAAATTTATAACTGACTCTATTGATTATAATTATTATAAAAATATTAAATATCTTTATTGTGGGCTATACTGAAAGGGAGAGCCTAACGTTATTGTTACAACTGTAATAATCGGTGTAGTCATTTTTTAAAAATGTAGTTTTTGAAAATATTGATGTACTCAATTCAAAATTCAAAATAGTAGTTACTCAGTTATCTCCGAAACTTAAGTCTAATAATAAAAGTTTTTAAAAACGGCTTTACATACATATATAACAAATAGTAGAGTTAATTACACTTGGACTGTTTTTAAAAATTATTAAAATTGAACAATTAATAATTAACACCAACATCTTGTAAATTACCATTAACTTCTAACTGTCCGAACCTATTATCTTGAATTTATGAGACTATCATAGTTCCCAAAGTTAAATATCTTAGAAATTACTTCTTAAGATTTTGATAAATATACGTCGACATTTTCAAAAAATGATCTGGTAAATACGTTGCAGTCCAAAAGGAGCGTTCCTGTTTTTTAAGGAAACAGGCAGGTTTGAGTCATCACACGAAAATTATTTAATAACTACATAAGTATTCTTGGATTTAAAAAAAAAAAATTTTTAAATATTCAAAAAAGCAGTACTTATTTGAATAATTCCATTATTGATGGAAAAAAATGGGAAGAGCTAGGTTGGTGTATCAAAATATTAACTGTATGAATTACAAATATTTTTTAATTTAACGATGACGACGTAGTCATTATCATCAAAACTGATCAACTTAAAACATTTTGTTGGGGAAGCAGTTTTATCTACTGGAGGCAAATCTGACAATTTGAAGAATTTTTAGTCGCACGAGCTGTAATAGAATTCCCTTTTAGCAGTTTGTATTTCACTTGTTTTCCCGATTTTTTTTCCCGACTATTGACCCAAATATATTACAGTTATAGTTTTTTAGTCCGTCAGCTAGAAATTACAATAATGTTTTATTTACGTATTCCATTAGGTTTGGTTCTTCGAAGCATTCATAATACACGCTTAAAAATTTTAGCATTTTACTGTTAACAAAAATCGAACATTTCTATAGTGTTTCTTAACAGTTCGAATATCCTTATCGAGTATATGTAGCTATTACCTGTTCAAGTAAAATAGGATTGTCATTATATTTTCACGGATTTCGTATTTTTGTATTTATTCTGTTTGGTTGTTCACGTGATTTCAAAACGGTGCAAAAAAAAAAACGATAATAAATATGAATACATGTTCTTCGAACAAAAGATACAACACCTTTTCTCGGGCAAACAAATACTTAAAAAAGTCATATAATACCAGTCGCAGAAAAATTAAGCGTATGCTCAAATATATATATATTATTACAATAATATGTATCGTTATTTTATATTTACTTCTCTCTCTCTCTATCTCTCTCTAACTGTGTCTCCGCCTTTCTTTTTTTCACTATTCACGAACAAAAAAGCTTTTTTTTTGCAGCATCTCTTCTGCTGCTTAATATTTCATACGCACCGTACCCATATATTTTTTGTATATTTTGTCTGCATGTTACGAAACAATACTAGGAAAAACTAGGCCAAAAAATAAATTAATATTTACATGGCAACAAATACGTATACGACATATTTTTATCACACATTTCGGTCCGACCACACTTAGGGACTAGCGACTCTCGGCGTTTGTGTTCGGCAGCCGAAACAAAACAGTTGGATCAAGTGCAACTAAGTAAACCATATAGGGAAATAGAAATATTTAAATAATGTTTTGTTAATTTTAAAAATTACGAAAAACACTTTTCGCCGTTTCAATCCTAAGTTTATCTTGAATCCTTGAATTAACTGATAAAAGATGTTTTGTAACTTGAGATGTCGCTAAATCAAATGTTTCAAAAATCATTTGGGTTTTCACCTAGTAATTTGTTACGTCTGTAAATCTGCGAATGTTGTTCGTATGATAAGTGATGAATAGCTGATGTTTGTAGTGTTAAGTTATCTCTTTGAACGTTTATGTCATGTACAAATTATAAAGCTGTAATAGTGAATTTGTTCTGACACTGTAATAATTTATTAGTTTACGATAGAGGTTTCAAATATATTTTAATAATTATGATTTCTGCATACGCGTAACATTAGTGACAAATAAATAAACCATAATATAGTGCAATCGGTTAGTTGTATCTCTAGGTGGACTCTTATAATTTTATTACATTATCGCATGTGCTTATTAGCCTATTTTTTAAAACAATAGCACAAATGAATGGCCAACACTCAAAATTTAAAGTTTTTATTGTTCGGCACCAACCTGTACACCTACATTTTGGTAGAAAACCACCTGTTTGAAATTAATGAACCTACAGATAGGTTTTTGAGATCATTTCAACTGATAAAGAGAGTGGAATATTGTTTTACACTGTTTTAACATTATTCGCACAACTTACAATAAACTATTTGGTACATATTATATCCATATGGTCTATTCTGTACATAGTTTATAAACAATAGGTACCTCATTATGGTACACGGCTCATATTTGATCTAAATAGCATAGACATGTCAAACTATAAACATCGTCTATACGTTAGAGTAGGTACATAAATTAATTAGGTATGTAATGATTTTTGCTTTTTTCAATATGCTTGAAAATTAAAAATTCAGATTCATACATCAACTATTGATTTCATAATAATTAATATATTAATGAAAAATGCAGATTTTGGGTACTGTCTCACTTGACAAAAAACCAATGATTTGAATCAAATCACGTGTCCCGTGGAATGCACGTGCACGTGTCATTAAAATAATATAATATTTGTTACGCATCATGTTATACATTGAAGTAAACTTTTAGAATCATCAAAACATATAAATTCCAGACTACAGGTAATTATTATTTTACTATATTTCAGTTCAATTACACTTTAATAAATATCGGTCTGCACAGGGCTGTCAGTCTGAAACTGTTCAACAAGATTGTAATAATTAATCCAGCAAATATGAAAAACATAACCATTGTATTTTTGTATATAGTGGAATATTATGTTATTCGAAATATAGGTACACCTATAATATTATGCAATGCATGAAAAATCCTAAATTTTTTTATCACAAAACTCAAAACGCTTCTGTAGGTAAGGTAAGTCTGTTTGAAATGAACGTAATAAGTATCAGTGCCATAATATATTATTGTGTATTCAATTCTGACGGATGATGTGTTTAACCGAACACTCCTCGACGGGCTTTATATTTTCAAGAGAAAAATATCGGCCCTCGGCAAATAAACAATCGATAATTCATAATTTAAATGATTTAAATTACAATTTATAATTTAATAATGTTCATGTTATATGTCACAAAATAATGTTTGTGTCATATGTTGCGAATATTTGTTGAGTTCCTGTCAGATATAGGTATACCTCATACTCAAATTATCAGTAGCCCATAAGTCAAAAGTTAGCAGACAACATGCTTTTTTCAACTCTTTTTTACTTATTTGAATACTAAATCCAAAATAAACAAAATTAATCAATGAAATTATGTTTACATTTTATTTATTCTTTTGAACATAATTATAATTTCACAAGTTAAAAAGTAAAGTTAATCTGAACTTTCTTAACTTCTTACTGAACGAGTTGAATTGTATTCATTTTTCAGTTATTCAGTAACTTATGAATTAATTAATATTATTGTGACTTTAATTTTTTTTTGTATTTTTAAACCACAGATTAAAAATAATAATAAAATAATAATAATCTGAAGTATTAAATATATTAATGGATAAATAATAATAATAATTTTTTTTTTGTTAAAAAAGAAAGACTCGAATACGTGATCATGTTCAAGTCTTACACACTATGGTACTATGGTACTTTGGGCCGTACTCGTTTCCACCAAAAGTGTACCTTTCCCTTTTCCACTAATACTCGTTTCCACCAAGACAGTGTATATATACTAAGCTTATAAGTAATATTAAAAGCTATTAAAAAGCAATAAATTAATATACATCATAATATAATTGTATATAGCTAATACCTTATAATAATAATAATGTTTATAATAGTCAAAATTGTCGAAATTGTCGAATGTATAAATTTAATTTAAAAAAAAAATGGTTAAATAGTATTGTATAATAGTAAATTGTTACATAATAATAATAAGTGGATATTTTTCTTAAAAATTGTATGATATAGATTGCACAAAAAACTTACTTGTAATTTAAAACAATATTTTACGTGTGTGAAGTTAGCCCCCCAACTATGTAAGACCTTTCCAAAAATTATTGTAACCTTATTTTTTCAATTTGTAACTATTTGTAANTGAAAAAATAAGGTTACAATAATTTTTGGAAAGGTCTTACATAGTTGGGGGGCTAACTTCACACACGTCAATATTTTGTTTCAATGAATAAATTTAGTGTATTATATTGTATTAAACACAATATAGATTAAAAAAATTGGTTAATACCGGAACAGAGTTATATTATTACTAGCTGTCTCACTCTTACTTTTATCCCATATTATATATATATTGTATATATATATATATATATATATATTGTATATATATATATTATATATATATTGTATATTTGTTTTCATTAAATTTGTACATTTTTATTATGTTGTATATTAATTTTTTACATTTTAACAGCTTTTAATATAACTTATAAGCGTAGTATATAGAACTTGTCTAGATGGAATACGTGGTCAATATCTTATTTGGTGGAAACGAGTATTGATAGAAAAGGGAAAGGCACACTTTTGGGGGAAACGGGTAATGGTGGAAAAGGGAAAGTTACACTTTTGGTAGAAACATGTTACACACGGTACTTTATAATAATGGTTATTCATAATTATAATGTTGTATATTCGTAGAATATATATTATAACTATATTATAAACAGAAAAGTTATATTGGTAACAACGTCATTAATTAAAGAAAAATATAACTTTTTACATTTAGACTTTCATACACTTTTGTGTACTCATTAGTCATAACCTGATCATTGTTAAACACCCTTAGCACACGTTGGGTATATATTCACTTTTAAAAAACTCGTGTTTTCTGGTTTTCCCGAATTTTTTTATTGTTATTTATTTTTTGTTTTTTTTTGTTTCGTGTGTATAATTGCAAAGGTTGGTATGATAAGATATAAAAGTTGTGCTATCAAATTAGCTCTTAAAATGTATATATGATGTTGAAATCACACAACAGGAGTCGCAACATTTTCTTGACACCGCAATGTAGAATTTAACAAGAGAGGTTTCAAACATGTAACCATAGTAATTAAGATTCTTGCATTATGGTAACCACCATATCTATCATAATTACACGCAAGAAGGGCATAGGGCACAGTAGCTTAGTTATGTATCTTAGACACCGTCATTCAATTTATACAATTATTGCTTTTGCATATGTCATGGTAAATTTATACCAACAATCATGAAATCCCAATGTCTGTTGGGCGTTCTTGCAAGACCAATAATATATAATTTGGGCTACTCCTTAAATTTATGAGGGTTTTAAAAATAACTACAATAAATATTGTATCTGATAATATGCAGACTATGGCCAAACACCTTTTTAAATGTAAATGATAATTCTCGTTTTAATTAATCTGTTTGTTGGCCTACTCAATTACCCTTTCCGCTTTTTTATTCAACATTAGGATCAATACTGCTGTTTTGTAGAATACGTGAGCTTCATTTATACAATAATGCATAATAATATGTATTTTTCAGGGCTATTAAGTCTATACCTCGCGACATAATATAAAATCGTCTAAAATATTTACTTAGGAGAATTCTTATTAAAAAAAAAAATTTTAAAATACACAATAATATTACATTAATCATTAATATAATTTCATTTAGATATGTAATTCTTGTACAATAATGTTATATAATAGTATTATTTTTTATTTATGTATCCCGACAATTTAATCGAATTAGTATTGAGATGGAGTTTTAAATACAAACAAAATGAATATTGATTTAATACAATTTTTTATTAATTAATTAGATATATGATATTATGGCAAAAATTAATAGTTTAATCATAAGTATCTACTTACCACTTAATATTAGATGATTGCGTAATTGGTATAGTATTTAATAATTAAAACTGCGAGCCCAATCTTGTGCAAAGAAAAACAATTAATTATTGTGATCTGTGAATTTATGAGAGCAATAAAAATAATTCCTACTTGTTTCCAATGGTAGACCTTTGCTATAATGATCACAGAATTTTGAGGCCGTTTCATAATAATCTATATAAAAGTACATCAATAACAATAATTTAATTAGAAAAATGTGTTTTAATCGAATACCTACAATAACTTATAACACTGATTCGTCGACTATTCTTTTACAGGATATTGGGTATAATATTATTATAATCTATTCTACAAACTGAATTAAATTTTGTTTTGTAATAACTTTAATAATCACTTACCTAATCTACCAGGGACCAAAATATGATTGTTCACGAACTTATCAAATGGACCTAGAATTATATTTTGAATTAATAGTTCAAATATGTGTTTAACATTGGTACATTACATTACAATTGATATATTTTATATTTTCTTCATGCATTATACAAAAATAAACATGAACTATTAAGGCTTTACGATTTTGTATATGTAATTGACCACACAAATAAATAATTATATTATGAATAATTAAAAATTATAATTATAGATCACTGACAATAACTTACTTGGAAATTGTCTATTCCTAGCTCCAATATCAAACTCTAATATAAAAATATATAATATACCCTATTAAATACTGTAGCATAGACTTATAGAAGCACATATTATAAAATAGCAGATAGGGAAATAATAAAATTACAGAAAGGAGTGTGAAAGTACTGTGGTGGTTGTAATATTATTATAACGGTGTATCTATATTAATGAATTATATCATCTAGATTCTAGAAGCACAGTTTATTCTTATAGATATACATTATGAAATATGACGTAAAAATAAAACTACAGGTAACTCTGCATGTATACTTACTAAATCGACGCAATGTTATGTCAAAGTCAGGCAATTGCCTTATATCATTATCTATAAACATTTTTCATAAAACTCAGTTTGTTACCGTGTTTCTATTTTAATATACCTAATCACTTGTGTAGGAACACAATACCAACATACAAATATGTAATAATATTTAAAGTGGTAATTTATTAATTTGATGCAATGTAGTATGCATCTCAATTTTAAATAACGGATCAATATTCTAATCAAACTCTATGTATAATGACGTATAAAAAAAACTATAGAAAATAAATGTCTCAAAAATCTGATGATATTATTCAGGCCTGATATAATATGAACAGGATATAAGACATTAGATACTAGCCACCAACATCAACTTTTTTACAACCACACATAATTTCAGTAAACAAGTATTTTTACAAAGATCTAACGGCTTCTACCTACATTATTTTTCCTTCTACAATTATTAGTACATTTCATTGTTGTTTTACTAAGAAATACAACAATAATTCAATTGATTTTATATCATTTCGTGGAGAGTTAGCTCTCTTCTACCAGAAGCTGACTTATAAATATACACTTTATGTAAGATAATCTCCGAAGTCGAATTGAATAATATAATATTTTTATTATACGTTTACTATGTGATGGCCTATTATTAGCTATACATATTCGACTATATAATTAATGCATATTTATATTTGTATTATCTATTGTAATTTATTTAATCATCATAATGCACATTATTCAACACACATAATTTAAAAAAAAAACATTTGAATCATTAGAAGTTTATACTTACAGAATTGTTCTTTAAACAGTAAAAAATTTTCTTCATTGTTAAAAGAAAAATCTATAAAAGATAAATTATATTATAACTTAATCTTGGTGTGTTTCGGTGTTCATACATTAATCTATATATTAATTTATCACACATACATCCATAATTACAATATACAAATATATAATAATAAATATTCCCTATTTAATCTCGTTAAAATTACATTTGAGAATATAAACTGAAGCCTGAGCTCCTTATATTAAGTAATTTGAAAAAATAGATATGTAACAGGACAACAGAAAGGAATGTGAAAGGATTATGGAGCATAGAATATTGATATTATTGTGTATAATATTTTATTAATAATAATAATAAATATTGGGATTGAAGCTCTCAATATCTGTGTTGGATAAATTATACTACGTATTAATGACATGACTCTAAAACATAAAATTTGGTAATGCATGGCAGTTTTTGACAAAATGTAACCTTTACTTTTCGGGCACTTCATTTTCATCCAATTTAAAGGTTGATTTATAATTAATATATTTCGCTTTCAGTAATTATGTTACATTTATAAGATACATCTTATTAGTCAATCATGCTCACCTCAATTTTTTTTTTTTAACACTGCAGTTATACGTTATCTGATTTTTTAATTTTTTAAACATATCTACCTTAAGATATTCATATATTCAAATTCTTGGGATTTATTGTACTTCTTAATTAGTATTCTATGGAGATTCAAATCTCTGTTTTTCAAATAATAATCCAAATATTCAACTTTAAATTGTATAGAAGATCATTTTTCTGAAATTTTTTACGTATCAAAATCAAAAATCATACTAGTATTTTTGGGTCATTGAACTTTAAATTTTAATGATTAATATCTATAGAGATCTATTATGAGATTTTAGAGCTAAAATTATTTAAAAATTATTGTGGTCATTAATGTTTATCCTTCGATATTAAAAGTTTGTAAATGTAGCCTAAGTATCGGAAATAGAAGATCACATTTCATGTATACTTTATAATTGTGTAAGACCAGTCTTGAGGACTATTACCCTTAATAATTTAGATAGAAATTTTTATTTGCTTAACTTAATGTATATGCTTAATATAAAATTTTTTGTTTTGCTCATATAGCGTAACGCCGAAAAAAAGAAGATCACGACTAGGGTCGAAAAGCGAACAGGCTAAAAAGGTTAGAGGACGTGGGTACCATACAATTGCGTACGATGTATCTTTTTGAGAACACGATTGCGTACGTTAACACTATTGCGTACGTTAAACCATTAACTTTAATATGTACCCCAAAAGTCAAAACGATTGCATATGATTTACTGTGCAACGTTGCCAAATATATGTTTTTATTTTTGATCAGTAAAATTTAAATATTGGAATAATGACTTAAGTTATGGTACCACTTGGATCGATCTTGTACAATTTCAAATTTATCATATTAGAATTTATTTTTAGGGCCACACGCGCTATGTTTCTTAATAATAGTCGATCAATAAGTTGATTAATAAGACAATCCTCAAAGGTGAAGAATATTCTTAGTAGATCGTGAGCAAACAAAGTTTGGCCAGCCCTGTTCTATAAGTTCAAAGCAAATGGCAACAGTAAAGTTCAAAGTTGCAGATAAAAGTCGTACGCAATCGTGAACATTAAATGTTCACAATTGCGTATGTCGATAAATACCGTACGCAATAGTGTTTTACCGAGAGGACGTAAACGGCCGGGAACCGACTCGTCCTTTTGATACAGTCACAACAATTTGCCGTCTAAAAAGAAATTTGCAAATGCTTTATGCCTATATCCTGTTAGTATAGCTGTTAGTACCCACGTGTGATTGTTATATTACTAAGAGATACAGCAAGAATACAACTGATTTTACATCATTTAATTTTGAATTATGTACCTCTTGTATAATGCAGGATTATAGTAATATAATAACATGTATATAAGGCAATTCTCAAATATTTTATACTCATAAAGTGATTATAATCATTCATGAATCGAATAACGGAGACGAAATATCACAGCTTATAACTAACAGATGTGTTGTCTCAGGCAGTGATGACTGATAAGTCATAAACGGGTTGAATTAAGCTGAAGGCCTAAATGACTTAAAGTCCTGGGGCACGAGCCCCAAGGAGATTCGGTAGTCAATCTAAGGCGATCAAGTAAGCAACATGTACGTAACTGACCAGGACTCCTATACTGAAATTCCTTCATTTAAATGAGACTCCCGAACGCATTTGTACTTTCTGCACTTCTAATTCATAAATGTTTATAATTATAATTCTATCAAAAAATACTGATTAATACGATTATCAAAAATTTTGCTCATTTTTTTCACGTTACATACCCAGGTTATTTTAGAGAACACGCACCAAACATAATCAAATTTTATAATAATTCCTACATAGTGATAGCAGATATTTATGAACATACATATTTATACATATTTATTATTTATATTATGACTAGAACGTATTTGATTAACTGATAATAATATGTAAAATGTTTAAATATAACGCTATAAATAATTTGTAATGTTTACTTATTCTTACCGATTATGCTCATCACATATTCCATATCCGCATTATCACCCTTTGCGGAAATGTTTCGATCTATAAACATATAAGCTTTAGTACATATAAATCTCAGGGAATTATTGATTTTATATTGCAACCTAATCAATAACACATGCAAACAAAATACTTAAATAATTAATTTAGTCTGACAAAATGTAGTTAGACACTTGTGTGAATCCCACACGCAGTTGCTGAATGTACAAGGCTGATGGACGACAGTATTTAATAATTCAAGTCAATGTTTTCCTTATTATCATGAATATTCTTATGAACGTAGAACCGTTTGAAAAATGTTTTGTGTAACTAGTTGAATGATTTCAGGGAGACTGCTGGCTCGAAGGTGCTTGTACACACTCTGATCAACCGTGTCTGAATATCAGGTGGTCGGGTCTCTACTCTATAATCTCCAATTCTCTTCTTCTATCGACGATATAGCATTGACCCCGTTTGCCATCGCTTGTGCGCCTACAATGTGCAGTAAATGCCGTCGGCAAAAACTCTTATGGTCAAATTTCTGTAACTCGTGATGTTTCGTTATAGGCATTAAAGTGCACAGCTTCTACTTCGACAGTTGAGGCTAGATTATTAATCGATAAGTCAATGTCTTCAACTACGATTGCAGATTAATAAATAGTCAAATTTTAAAAGAAAAACTTATTTATGGAACATAACCCAAAAGAACCATTAAATAAACAATTACTTATCTCAATGTCAATTTATTGTGAGTTAGTTTAATCTCCTCTTATCATTATTACATAAAAATAACACTATATTAATTAATAATAAATAACAAGTAAGAAATGTATATTTACAGAATGCCTCCAATATAGAATCAAAGGTTTCTTCTGTACCATATGGTAAAGGTCCTAACACTATGAAAGATAAAAAAAATCATGCATAAATAAATGTTAGTTTGTTACTGTCTTTTTTATTTCAATCAAATCAAGTAAACATACAATATGTGTACTCAATAACAAAATACAATTTGTATAACACAAGTTCATTATACAATTATTCATTTAGTCGGATGCAATAAAACATAACACTACATTTTCTTAAATGGTTTCATTATCCAACCTAAATTTTTAATTCGAATAATGTAGTATATAATCACAATGAATGCCTAGTGTACAGTCACATGAAACATCCAACAGTGAGAAACTGTTATTAATTTTTTTTTTCCGAATAACAATCAATTATTTTAATACGTTAAATATTTAGTTGTGTAACAAAGTTAGTCATAAGCAATCATTGTTTTTTAATAATTTAATAAAATAAATATACCGGCTGTATTTCTTGTCATAAGTCCAAAGTTATAAAATTGCCCTATAAAAGTTTAGATCATAAACAGCATTAATTATTAATCTATACTAATATAATTGTTGTGCGTATTTTTATTTTTTATTGTGTTCTTGAAGATCCCTTGATAGTTTAAATTTATTATTATTTTACACAGTATGTTCAAATCAAGGAATGACTCATACAAGGCATTGAATATTTACGGTAGATACTTGTAATTTAAATGGTTGTTATTTTTTCCAGCATACAGTTTATAATAGTTATAGGATACATAAGTGGTAAAAGTTTCCTATGTGTCATGTCTAAGTTTTTTTTTTTTGTATGTAAATTGTTGCCATATCGGATGATAATAATAATAATAGTCCATAATCGGACAATGAGGTACATGTAGACATAAAATCGTCAAGTTTATTGTGTGAAATAAAAAAATTATTTCTTTCAATATATATATAAGATTGGAATAAGTTCGTTATTCACATTAATTATGGATAAATATGAAGAATGATACATTTTTTTTTACAAACAAATTTTTAATGCCTCTGAAGAGGCCAATATCAATAATTTAGTAATTCAAAATGAAGCGTTATGGTTGTTCCTCTCTGTGTAGATTTATAAAACGTTATATAGTACAGCAAACACAAGTATAAATTAGCTCATCCTCACCCACCAACTATTACTTCTTTCATGTCCACTTATGTGATTTAGACAGAAATTTTTCTGAATGCAACATTCTAGTCATAACTTTTACGTTCCACTAGGCATGGAAATGCCCTTTTCTAATATAATAAAAAATTTAAATTTTGTAACGAAACAAAAATACGTCCTGATAATGAATAGTCTCGTATGTGAAATACGCCGCATGCACTATACACATAAGATCCACCGCAACACCACCTGCACGCCTTCTTCTTTTTCCTTCTCTGGCTTCTGCCAAACGAACAATTTCACATATTTTTTTTATTAAGCTGTTATACTTGTGGGCAATGAAGGAGCGACAGCTGAAATCCTCCCCGGCGATGTCCGCCGAAAGACGGATGATACCCAAAAAGGATGATCAGACACCGACGGGTGTCTGATCCCTTTGACTTTATG